>NC_077233.1:235978237-236166453 GCF_027887165.1 Monodelphis domestica | reverse complement strand
CACCAAGTCCAACTCCCTCATTTTACAGATGAGGAAACTGAGGCCCCAAAAGGCTAAGCAAAAAAGGTCACACAGGTAGAAAACATCAGAAGTAGGGCATGAGCCCAAGTCCTCTAACCAAGAGCCAGGCAGGCCTCTTTCCAATGCTGACATCAACTGAGGCTTTTCTTGAGCCTTGGAACCTGAGCACATGCTCCTCACAGCTTTTCAGAACAAGCTGACTTCTTTAGTCTGCCCGTCCTCAGCTACCTGAAACAGATAAGGTCGAAGGAGTACCTGTAGAGCCACTGAACGGAAAACCCCACGATCCCTGGCCTGAGGTAGGGCTTGCTGAGCACAGCGAAGAAAGCGGCAGCAAAGATGAGAACGTTTCCTAGGAGCTCCATATTGGTTGCTAGCCACCTGTGGGAAGTGTTGTTTTTTCAACCCAGGGAAAGGCTATTTCTTTGCCTGTTTCTACAGTATCTTCTCATATTTCACCCACTGGGGCAGTTCACCTCACGTGGAGATTTCTGATGGTCAGTATATTCACCCTGAGATGTAGCAACCTTGGCAGAATGGTAAAATTTTTAAAAATTCAATTCTAGCACTGGAAGCTAGTGGCTCCCCTTTCCTACACAGGGTAAAATATCTGTATGAAAGGCAAATGGCAGGGGAAAGATTCCTCAAGAATTTTACATGCCTGCAGTCCAAAGGTCCAATGAACCTCTGAGCTGGACGCTGGGCACTGGGCGCTGGCCAGCTGGTCTTAGGCCCCTTCTCTTTTATCTTGTTGTTTACCAAGCTGATGCTAAATTCTCTACCATGTCACATGTTTGATTAACTATCTCCCATTCCCCATTCTTTGGAACTTCAATAAAAACTGTATTCACCTGTAGCTCTCTCTCTCTCTCTCATTCCATCTGAGGAGCAACCAACAGGCTGAATGCTATGCTGAAATATCCTGCATCTCGGGGTCTCTTTACCTTCTCTATGTCTTCCCCATCTTAATCTTTAAACCCTCCAACTCAAATTCCCTCAGTTCTCAACTTCCCTTTCAGCCCATGTTAGACTATTTTGTAACTGTTGGTCAGCTACAAGAAAGGAGGGAAAGAAGACCAGCTTATATGATTTCATGTCATCTCCTTCCCAAACTCAAGGCAGATTCTAATCAAAGGCCCTACTCTACCCCAGCTTCACTTCCCTCTTTATTGAAACTCTTTGTACCTATCTGCGACCAGTCTGGGGAAGCTGGCTCTCTGGTGCTCATCGATTCGAGAGTCATTTTGTGCAATAAACTGGTCCTGAGCCTGGAAGGCCCGGATCACAGCATTCCCTTGGAACGTCTCTGAGATGTGGGAGTAGATGGGTGAGCGGCTAGCTGACTCCAAGCGCCTCAGCTGGGCACTGACTGAAGGAATCTGAAAGACAGACAAGGTACAGGCTCTGAGGTGAGAGGTAGCACAGACAGACAAGGTTATGGAAGGAAGGAAGAGGTAGCCCTGCCTCAAAATAGCAGGACTTAAGTTAAGATGAAGACTCTTATAATCAGAGAGATGCAAATCAAAACAACTCTGATGTATCACCTCACACATAGCAGATTGGCTAACATGACAACAAAGGAAAGTAATGAATGCTGGAGGGGATGTGGCAAAGTCGGGACACTAATTCATTGCTGGTGGAGTTGTGAATTGATCCAACCATTCTGGAGGGCAATTTGGATCTATGCCCAAAGGGCGACAAAAGAATATCTACCCTTTGACCCAGCCATAGCACTGCTGGGTTTGTACCCCAAAGAGATAATAAGGAAAAACACTTGTACAAGAATATTCATAGCTGCACTCTTTGTGGTGGCCAAAAATTGGAAATGAGGGGATGCCCATCAATTGGGGAATGGCTGAACAAATTGTGGTATATGTTGGTGATGGAATACTATTGTGCTCAAAGGAATAATAAAGTGGAGGAATTCCATGGAGACTGGAACAACCTCCAGGAAGTGATACAGAGTGAAAGGAGCAGAACTAGGAGAACATTGTACACAGAGACTGATACACTGTGGTACAATCTAATGTAATGGACTTCTTCATTAGTGGCAATGCAATGATCCAGGATAATTCTGAGGGACTTATGAGAAAGAACACTATCCACATCCAGAGGAAGAACTGTGGGAGTAGAAACGCAGAAGAAAAACAACTGCTTGATCACATGGTTTGATGGGGATATGATTGGGTATGTAGACTCTAAATGATTACCCTAGTGCAAATATCAATAACATTGGAAATAGATCTTGATCAATGACACATGTAATACCCAGTGAAATTGTTTGTTGGCAATGGGAGGGGTGTAGAGGGAGGAGAGGGAATGAACATGAATCTTGTAACCATGGAAAAATATTCTAAATTAAATAAAATTTTCTAAGAGTTAAGATAAAGGACTGATAGAAACCAACATGGCAAGAGGTGTTGGGCTGGGAATCAGGAAACCTAAATTCTAACTCTGGCTATGTTAGAGCATCAGGGACCCTCTTGGGCATTGCCCCTCTATATTTCCAAGTCTGAATTTCCTGGTCTCCTTTAGACAGCAAGAAAGGGTATCATAAAGGGGCAGCTTGGGTAGCTCCAGCTCAGTGGTTTGAGAGCCAGGCCTAGAGACGGGAGGTCTTAGGTTCAAATTTGGCCTCAGACATTTCCCAGCTGTGTGACCCTGGGCAAGTCACTTAATCCCCATTGCCTAGCCCTTACCACTCTTCTGCCTTGGAGCCAATACACAGTATTGACTCCAAGTTGGAAGGTAAGGGTTTAAAAAAAAAAAAAGAAAAGGCATCATAAGAGTACCCAGAAATGGCTTGGAGGTCACTGAAAGGAAATAATGGAGAATTTGCCCTTTTCCCCAAAGGCAATAGAGAAGTACCTTTAGTCCTTCATCTCAGGCAAGAGAAGATTATAGTTATATGAAAGATGATAATTAGCTATTCTTAGTTTCTGCCAGGAATGCCAAAAAAAAAAAGGTAATTTTCAATATGAGAATTGAAGGTTAACTTTTAGGAAAAACTGTAATGATAGTGAGGATTATGAGAAACACTGGAATTAATTAAGGGGGACAAATTTCCTGAGAGGTCTAGGAGAACAGATGAGAACCCATCAATGTGAAAGAGCCTTGCTTAGATGGAGAGAACAATATCCTAATGGACCAGGACAGATGAATGATGTGTAAGACAGTGTTCTGCCTCCCATTCCTTTCTTGGAATTGTATCTCCACTGTATTCCATACCTGCAACCCAACGTAGAGAGCCATGAGGGGCAGAACCATGACAGCAGCTAATGGAGTAGCCACCACTACCACCACTATGACTTCTAGAAGCCCAAATAGGAAGCCTAAGAAGGACTTGAACTTGTCTGGGATCACAGCATCGACGGCATCGGTCTCCTTAGAGAAGCGATTGAGCAAATTTCCTATCGGAGTCTGCTCAAAGAAGGTCATGGGGGATCGGGACACTTCACGCAGGAGCCCTTGAAACAGCCATTGTGACGCCTGAACTCCTCCCAGCAAGACAACCGCAATGGAACCAAACCTTCCGATGGCTAAGAAAAACAGGAAATAAAATCTCACAGTGCAATGGAAGGAACACTCGATTTATATTCAGAAAATGTGGATTCAAATTGGAAGACAGTGTGGGAGAGATTAGGTTTGGATCAACACCTCATACCCGACACCAAGATAAATTCAGAATGGGTGAATGACTTGAACATAAAGAAGGAAACTATAAATAAATTAGATGAACACAGAATAGTATACCTGTCAGACCTTTGGGAAGGGAAAGATTTTAAAACCAAGCAAGACTTAGAAAGAGTCACAAAATGTAAAATAAATAATTTTGACTACATCAAATTAAAAAGTTTTTGTACAAACAAAACCAATGTAACTAAAATCAGAAAGGAAGCAACAAATTGGGAAACAATCTTCATAAAAACCTCTGACAAAGGTTTAATTACTCAAATTTACAAAGAGCTAAATCAATTGTACAAAAAAAATCAAGCCATTCTCCAATTGATAAATGGGCAAGGGACATGAACAGGCAGTTCTCAGCCAAAGAAATCAAAACTATTTTAATAAGCACATGAAAAAGTGCTCTACATCTCATATAATCAGAGAGATGCAAATTAAAACAACTCTGAGGTATCGCCTCACACCTAGCAGATTGGCTAACATAACAGCTATGGAAAGTAATGAATGCTGGAGGGGATGTGGCAAAGTAGGGACACTAATACATTGCTGGTGGAGTTGTGAACTGATCCAACCATTCTGGAGGGCAATTTGGAACTATGCCCAAAGGGCGAGAAAAGACTGTCTGCCCTTTGATCCAGCCATAGCACTGCTGGGTTTGTACCCCAAAGAGATAAGGAAAAAGACTTGTACAAGAATATTCATAGCTGCGCTCTTTGTGGTGGCAAAAAATTGGAAAATGAGGGGGTGCCCTTCAATTGGGGAATGGCTGAACAAACTGTGGTATATGTTGGTGATGGAATACTATTGTGCTCAAAGGAATAATAAAGTGGAGGAATTCCATGGAGACTGGAACAACCTCCAGGAAGTGATGCAGAGCGAGAGGAGCAGAACCAGGAAAACATTGTACACAGAGACTAATACACTGTGGTACAATTGAAGGTAATGAACTTCTCCATTAGTGGCAATGCAATGTCCCTGAACAATCTGCAGGGATCTAAAAAACATTACCCACAAGCAGAGGATAAACTGTGGAAGTAAAAACACCGATGAAAAGCAACTGCTTGACTACAGGGGTGGAGGGGATACGACTGAGGAGAGACTCTAAATGAACACTCTAATGCAAATACCAACAACATGGAAATGGGTTTGAATCAAGAACACATGTGATACCCAGTGGAATTGTGCGTAGGCTATGGGAGAGGTGGTGGGAGGGGGGAAGGGGAGAAAATAAAATGATCTTTGTTTCCAATGAATAATGTTTGGAAATGACCAAATAAAAATTAAAAAAGAAAAAAAAAAGAAAATGTGGATTCAAATCCTGACGACCATTTGCTCCCTGTGTGACCTTGGGCAGGTTTTTTAATGTCATTGGCCTCAGTTCCACCATCTTTAAAATGAGAGTGAAACTAAGTATCCTCTAAGGTTCCATCCGGCTCTCAGTTTATGAGCCTACGACCGTCAGGGTACCTGGAGGCAGGGCCACTAGAAGCTGATGGAGGGAGAGAGGCAAAGTTGGAAATCGTTTTATGATAACAACATCTTGGTTATGTTGTTGTGGACAAGGCAATTTGCCCAGGAGTCAGGAGATAGGGATTCCCATTCTGGGCTGTTATCAAGTCATAACTCATTTTAGTGACAGGCTTTTAAGACTAGAAAAGCCTTTACAAATGATGCCACAGACCTGTAGACATTATGAATCTCCTAAGGTTGCCCATCTTATTAATGACAAAGTCAGAACTAAAAGAATCCAATGCTTCCTGGGCCTCAGTTTTATGTAAATTGGAGATGGTACTTAGATTACCCATTAAATAAATGAAGGAGTGGGAAGTGCTTCAAAAAAGGCAAAGTACAAAGAACGCTATCTACATCCAGAGAAAGAACTGTGGGAGCAGAAACACAGAAGAAAAACATGTGCTTGATCACATGGGTCGATGGGGATATGATTAGGGATGTAGACTCTAAGCAATTACCTTAGTGCAAATATCAATCATGTGGAAATAGGTCTTGGTCAATGACACATGTAAAACTCAGTGGAATTGCTCATTGGCTATGGTGGTGGGGGGTGGGAAGGGAAAGAACATGATTCATGTAACCATGGAAATGTTTTCTTAATAAAATTAATTTTTTTAAAAAAGGCAAAGTATAACCCA
This sequence comes from Monodelphis domestica, assembly GCF_027887165.1. NCBI lineage: Eukaryota > Metazoa > Chordata > Mammalia > Didelphimorphia > Didelphidae > Monodelphis > Monodelphis domestica. Next base: position 236,160,598 of record NC_077233.1, on the reverse strand, counting down.
AATGTGTAAAGTGCTATCATTGATAATGTAGAACTTGTTACAATTTAAGAAGAGCTTAGCTAATCTATGAGGAAGGGGGGATTATTCATTTATACGGTGCCTATCAGGCACGGTGCTATTTTACAAATATTATCTTATTTGATCTCAATATCCCTAGGAGTAGATGTTGTTATTATCCTCATTTTGTAGTTGAGGAAATTGAGGCAAACAAAAATTAAGTGATGCAGGCCCAAAGTAACACAGGAAGGAAGGGTCTGAGGCCAAATTTGAATTCAAGTCTTCCTGATTCCAGGTCCAACTCTATCCATTATACCTCCTTGTTGTCTAGGAAGGAGTTAGCTAAGCAAATTCAAAGTATGCAAAATATGGTTAGGATAAGAGCAACCTTACTAAAGAAACCAAACTGTTTTACATAATCAGTTTACCTGATTGATATAATAATTGCAACTCAATCTCATTTTTTCATTAACAATTCACCAAAGAACATCTCTTGGCCTCAGTTTCCTCATCTGTAAATTGAGAGAATTCAACCAGACAACCTATATAGCCCTACGTCGATGATCCTACGAAACAATACTTTATTGGCTTAATCCTAATTATTATATAGCCATAGTTAGACTGTGGAGATATTATAGATGGAAGGGTCCATTTAATCCAAACCCCTCACAGTTCAGATAAGGAAACTGAGTCCTCGGTAAATTAGGGAAACAACATGCCTGTACATAGGCACCTACAAGAGTGTATGGAAGAGAACCTTCAAGTTTCCTCCACTAGAATGTACGCCCCTTAAGGGAAGGGCTTGGAGCACAGCAAGTGCTTAATAAATATCTGTTGCTTGCTTGTAAAGATAAAATAAATAAATAATAGAATAGAATAATGATTAATAATATAATTTATGATAAATAATAAAGTGACTCTTCCAAAGTCACAATTAGGACAGAGACAGGACTACTCGAATGTAATGAAGCTACATTTCCTTAAAGGTGATTCTGAAGGAGATTAAGTGAATCCAGAAAGTGTCTGCTCCTTGTGGGTAGTGGTATTTTGGGGAACAGAACTGTTCTATCCTTTAAACAGACCCCGTGAGGTCAAGGGGCGATGTCTTGCCTTGCATGTGAAATGGATTTAAGTGACAGAAAGAAGAAAATGATCAGGATGGCTTAGCCTGTTTACATAAATAGAGGGGTGATAAAGGAAGCTGCAGTTGGGGCCTCGGCTCCTGAGAAGTCCTTATTCTGCTTGGGGAAGGGGTTGCATGCTCATTTCCAAATGCCTACGTCCAAAACACCTGGAAATGAAGGGCTTGATCCAGATCTAGAGACTTCTGACGAAGGGAGCCTCCTTTCCTAAATCACAAGGACTCAGGGGCATGATACAGCGCGGAATGTGGGGGAGAAGAAAGGGAAGACCAGGCAAGGGGCTCTCAACCCCACTGAAGAGAAGAGAGAACGATGGAAGACCCAGAGGAGGGCCCTGTAAGAGGGACAGGGAGACACCTTGGAGACAGCCTAGGAGCCCAAAGACCCCGACCCGAAGTCCTGTGTGCTGCTGGGTCCCGTTCACAACTGGATCATCCGCCCAAAGACTGAGCCAGTAACCGCGCGAGGATGAGATCATTTGCTGACAGAGGAATAAAAACACCACAGAGAGGCAGATGGGCATCCCCACTGCCCTCAGGTAGGCCAGGTACAGAGTGGCGTTCACCTGGAACACAGGAGAGGGAGGGAAACCAGACAGAAGAGGAAGGGGCACAGAAGGGGAAGGAAGCACAAGAAGAGAGGGAGATAGAAGGGGAGGCAAAAGAAAAAAGAACCCTCAGTTAAGATTCTCCAAACAATCCAGGGCAAGGGATAACGATTCTCAAGTCCACCCACCAACCTTCTGTCTCCCATAGGGGTTGCAGCCTCGAAGTCAGAGCCCTGGCCAGACTCATCTCTGATATATTCCTCCATTCTTACATCGGGGGTCTCAGGGTCTTCCCCACTTCCATTCATTTTCTTTCATTGTTAATGCATTTTAATTTAATTTCTTCTTTTCTTAAATTATGCTTTCATTTTTTCTTTTCCCATTCATTTTGAATTTTTAAAAAATGTTAAAGGTTAAAAATGTTCAGTAAAACATTGAGCTGCTGGATTCTCACTAGGCACAGACCTGTGGCAGCGATGGGCTAGGGAGGGGAGAAGAAACAACTGTTACCCTGCCATAGTGAACTCTGTCCCCTTCAGTCAGCTGTCCTGCCATCTTGGTGCCCTCAGCCCGGCTCTGTAGGGTTGTCCTGCCCTTTTCAGGGGAGTCCTTGATGAAGCTGCAAAATAGGACCCGTTATTAAGTCATATTTAACTTCCAGATCTCTCCCTGGTAGTCCCATCTACACTAGCATTTGAAAATGACAATTTTCCAAAGTTTGGCTTAGTATAAAATCATGGCTCTTTGAGAGTTGGAAGAATCTGAGATTGTCCCCAGCTGAAAAAAATAAATGGAAGGCAGACCTTGTGTAGGAAAAGTATTTGTGCAAAATTTGGGAATCAGTGAGTAATATTCCTAAAAGCCACAAACTTAATATTTCACGCATGGGTGAATTTTAAATGTGTGGTGTGGATGAAGACTGAAATCCAATCAACACAACCAAAAACAACAAAAAGGAGTCCCATCACAGGAAACTAGTGTTTCCCGTATGGGAAATATCTGAGGAGCCTAGTGTTCATCAATTCCGAATCAATTTTTAAAGTTAATTATTTATTTAATTAAAGCGGTCATGGCAGGGATGCCGTATCTTCAAGGCCAACTATTTACTTTCTTCACAAATAAAACTAAGATGAGATAAAGTTCATTAAGGACTTTTGCTCTATCATATCAGAGGAAAATGTTTGATCAACTTGGGATCCTGGTATAAAATGGGAAATGCAAATCTACTTGAGAAATATCAAAATTTATACGAACTCATTAATATATAAAATGTTATATGTTATATATTTATAAAATGATAAAAATATAATTTGCATTTATGTTACATATGCTTAAATTAAAAAAAAAAAACCTCTTATCATCTCATTTGATCTTCACAGCAGCCCTTTGATGTGGATAAGACGGGAATTATTAACTAGGCTTTCTAGATGAAGAAACTGAGTCCCAGAGAGGTTAGATAATTATTCAGATAGACATCAAGGTGGCACAGGGGGGATAGAGCACTTGGCCTGGAGTCAGAAAGACCGGAGTTCAAATCAGACCTCAAACACTTAATAGCTATGTGACCCTGGGCAAATCACTTAACCCTACTGGCCTCAGTTTCCTCATCTCTAAAATAATCTAGAGAGGGAAGTGGCAAACCATTCTAGTATCTTTGCTAACTAAATAGGGTCACAAAGAGTTGGACTAAAGCAATTGAACAAAAAAAAAAGAGAGAAAGAAAATAGTTGTGCCACCCAGATTTCTTTTTTTTTTTAAACCCATATCTTTTGTCTTCGAATCAATAATCAATACTGGTTCCAAGGCAGAAGAGCAGTAAAGGCTAGACAATGGGGGTTAAGTGACTTGCCCAGGGTCACCCGCCTAAGGTAGTGTCTGAGATAAGATCTGAACTCAGGACCTTGTGTCCCCAGACCTGGCTCTCTCCACTGACCCACTTAGCTGCCCCTGGAATGAATCTTTGAAGTATCTTTGAAGCCCCGCTTCTTTCTCCATGTTCCTGACTTCACTAAAGCTTGTTGGTGCTCATATCTGACGCAAATCCTGTCTGTAACTATATACATTCACCATTATATTCACTGACTCTTGGGGATCAGCTGCTCTGAAAAGAGAATGAATCTCCCAATCTCAGTCAGAAGAAATAATCATGGAACAATGTGCTACTATCCAAATAATGTGGTGAAAGGATCAATGAAGTAATCCCTTTAATGAACAATTAATTCCCATCTATTTTGTGCAAGGGTCTAGGTTCTTTGAGGGAAACAAATAGGAATAAGATCATTCCTTTTCTCAAGAAATTTATAATCTAGCAGTGAGTGTGGAAGGGAAGGCAAGACAAGTACACAGGTGGAGTCATTGAAGGCTTTAATGAGCATCATCTAAAGGATACTCATATAGACAAGTGCCTGGAGATCCTACTCCCAACTCCCTCTTGGAAAGGCAAGTTTGGTCCCCAGAGTTGCTAGCTTCAGCTTCCCATCAGTGTTCCAAAGTTCTCTGGGGGTTCAGAGGAAGAGTTAATCACCAAGGAAAAAGAGAAAGTTCTGGAGACGATTGATCAACATAGGGCTGCTTTCTCCCATTTCTACTTTTCTCTTTTTCTCCCTGCTCACCAAACCAAGGAACCTCAACCCGTACCAGGGGCTTCTGGAAGTTTTCTGAATTTGTGTATGTTGTTTCTGCCTGGGAACGATTATATTATGAAGGCAATAGTATTACACTGACCTGTCCGTCTTGTTTGTAGATGCTTCACTTTCAGAGATGTTCCTGGAGCTCTTAACTTCTGAAAGAAACAAGTTTGGGAAAATGGGCAATTTCTCCTGGGAGCTGTCCAACTTGGAGAATCAATGGGAGTTTAGAGACTTGAGGACAAGGTAGAAGCCTAAAGAATCAACCCCTCCACTCTCCTCCCCCTACCATAAAAAGAGATGGCCCACCCTACAGTCTGAAGGCAGGGAATTACCCTGGCTGGCATTGGCCTCTTCCTGTTTGGACTGGCCCAAGAAGTCTGTAAAAGGGCCATTCCTTTGTAGTAGCTCCTGATAGGAGCCACTCTCAACCACTGCTCCATCCGCCATCATAATGATGTAATCAGCCTGTGGAAGGATGTGGACTGCATGGGTCACAAGAATACGAGTCTAGGAAAGAAAGAAGTTAGAGGTATGAGTGTGGTTTTAAAAGGTGGTTTAAAAAAATTATAAACTTAAACAACAAATATGAACATTTCAATATACAAAGTAAAGGAATTATGAACGAAACTGTATCTTTTTAGAAAAGTATACAGGTAGGTCCTATTCCATACAAATTCTTGGACCTTGTAAAGTGGCCCCACATATTTTAAGGTGTCTATTTGATGTTTTTGTTGTTGTTTAGTCATTTCAGTTGTGTATGATTCTACATGACCCCATTTGGAGTTTTCTTGACAAAGATACTGGAGTGGTTTGCCATTTTTTCTAGTTCATTTGACAGATGAGGAAACTGAGGCAGTCAGGGCTAAATGACCTGTCCAAGGCCACACAGCTAGTTAAGTGTCTGAGGCTAGATTTGGAAGCAGGAAGTTTTCCTGACCTCAGGTCCAGCACTCTATCTGTCTCTATCCTTCTGCTTGGCAAGGATACAAACTTGTACAGCTATCCTTTCCACATCATGACTTTCCCCATCATGGTTTCCATATATTGCAAGTCAGCACAAGAAATGAAATGCAAATTTTGGGGGAGTTTTGCAGAAGTCACAGATGATACACAAAGGCTAGCAGACAACAGAGAAAAAGTTTAGAGACTCAGAAATGCATAATATCTATACCTATATAATATAAATCTATTTTATCTCTTATTACCATATGTATACATAATTTCTTTTACTATAAATATCCCATAAAAGAAAAAATTTAGATTGATTCTCTAGTACAGATGGAAGGCCAAAAAATTTTACATAGATTTTTCTAGATTGTGGGGGCACTGTGCCCCCATTATGGACGATGTGGAAGGGATACTGTATATGTGTCCACATACTTGAAGAGGTCACAGTCTGCTTTATATATATATATAATCTATTGCTGAGCAGTATGTAAATTGAAATTGGATTCACTGAATTTCACTCTTCCATTGACTTCCATTATAATATCAAAGATTCTTCCTTTTAATTTCTCTTTGATCCTCTCTTGGTAGCAGTTTCTAAGTTTCTCAGCTCTTCATCCTACTTTGTCTAAAAGTTAATGTTCATGTTTGCTTCAGCAGCATATATGCCAAAGCTGGAATGATAGAGAAGATGAGCATAGTCCATGTTCAAGAATGATATGTAAATTCATGATTAATTTCATATTTTTTTTTAAAAAAGCTAATGGACCCAAAGTAAAAACTACAGACCAATCTCCTTAATGGACAAAGATGCAAAAATCTTAAATAGGATACTAGCAAAAAGACTCCAGCAAGTGATCACGAGGGTTATTCACTATAATAGGAGGGATTTATACCAATAATGTAAGGATGGCTAAATATGAGGAAAACCATCCATGTAATCGACCATATCAATAATCAAACCAATAGAAATCACACAATTATCTCAATAGATGCAGGAAAAAGTCTTTGATAAAATACAACACTCATTCCTATTGAAAACACCAGAAAGTGTAGAAATAGAAGGGCCTTTCCTAAAAATAATAAACAGTATCTACCTAAAACCATCAGCCAACATCATCTGCAATGGTGATAAACTAGAAGCCTTCCCAATAAGATCACAAGTGAAACAAGGATGCCCATTATCACCTTTATTATTCAACATTGTACTAGAAACACTAGCAGTAGCAATTAGAGAAGAAAAAGAAATTGAAGGTATTAAAATAGGTAATGAGGAGACCAAGCTGTCACTCTTTGCAGATGACATGATCGTCTACTTAAAGAATCCTAGACCAAACCAAAAATCTAGTCAAAATAATCAACAACTTTAGCAAAATTGAAGGATATAAAACAAACCCACATAAATTATCAGCTTTTCTATATATTTCTAACAACACTCAACAGCAGGAGTTAGAAAGAGAAATTCCATTTAAAATCACCCTAGACAATATAAAATACTTAGGAATCTATCTGCTGAGACAAACACAGGAATAATATGAACACAACTACAAAACACTTTTTACACAATTAAAACTGGGATTAAAGATCCCAGCTTTTGGGACAAGAACCTACGATTTGACAAAAACTTCTGGGAAAATTGGAAAACGGTATGGAAAAAAATCAGGTTTAGATCAACATCTCACACCCTATACCAAGATAAACTCAAAATGGGTAAATGACTTAAATATAAAGAGTGAAATCATAAATAAGTTAGGTAAACATAGAATAGTATATGTGTCAGATATGTGGGAAAGGAAGGAATTTCAGACCAAGCAAGAGATAGAGAATATTACAAAATGTAAAATTAATTATTTTGACTATATAAAATTAAAAAGGGTTTGTACAAACAAAATCAATCCAACCAAAATTAGAAGGAAAGCTATTGGGGCAATGGCTTTAAATGATCACTATTGCAAATATGGATACTATGGAAATAGGTTTTGAACAATGATACATGAATAACCCAGTGGAATTGCTTGTCAGCTCTGGGAGGGGGGAGGAAAGAGAGAGGGAAAGAACATGAATCATGTAACCATGGAAAAATAGCCTAAATTAATTAATTAATTAAAAAATTTTAAAAGGTTAATGGTCTATCAATAAACACTTCAATCCACAAGATGAGACTAAATATTTGAAGGTGAATCCAAAGTGAATATTTCCATAGCTTCAGTAATGTTCTAACTAGGTCAGAGTGACTGGAATATTATCCCAGGATGCTGAAATTAAGGGGCCGACTAGGTGGCATAGTCAATAGTGTGGCAGGCCTGAAGTCAGGAAGACTCATCTTCCTGAGTTCAAATGTGGCCTCAGACTTTTGCTAGCTGTGTGACACTTAGCAAATCACTTAATCCTGTTTGCCTCAGTTTCCTTGTTTGTAAAATGAGCTAGAGGAGGAAATGACAAACCATTCTAGTATCTTTGCCAAAAAAAACCCACATGGGGTCACAAAAAGTTGGACACAACTGAAATGACTTGACCACAAAGCTGAAATTTACTTGTCTTCCTTCAGAAGGTAGAAATAACTAAGTTTAGCCACTAGTTATCAAGAATAAGTAGTTAAAATAGGAAGCTACACTTTCCCCTCTGTCTTCCCCTTCCCCCTTATTTTCCCCTCCTGGGATGGCAGACTTCTTAGTTGGGGCAGAGGTGGAATTCCTAGGTTTCTGCCTTGCTTTCCCCTGGAGTGGTGTCCTGAGGTACAAGGCTTCTCATTCACTTGCTGCCCAAATGAATTTGTCTTAGAAGAAAAAAGATTTTAGAATCCTTTTTATGTGGCTTGATTTGGCTTAGACATCAGTGTGATCTTTCACAATTCACCAGGGCTCAGTCCCTGTCCATTCTGAGCTCCCAGTCCATCTCATTGTCCTTTTGTTTCTGTCCTTTTTCATCTCTTCCCTCTCCCCAAGGAAGAGAAGCTAAAGGTAGGTGCCTCTTTTGTCTCCTATTGTAACATAATTATTTACATTCTGCAGAATGCACCTTTCCTAGCTGCTATGGAAGAAATAGGAAATGCCATTTCTAGTGGAAGCTTTGGAAGTGAAATGCTCTCCCCCCAATTTATCAATTTTAAAAAAATTTGAAGTTTCAAATATTAGATTTTTTTCAAAGTAGAGCCTTCCTAATATATGCATCTTAAAATTACCCAAAATATAAACCCACTCACTGACTAGTGCCTATGTTGTCTTTGTGAAAATATAAGGAGGTCTTTGAGGTCGGGGGACATAGTTCCCATTTGCCCCATAGCAACTAGGAGAGTTGAATTGTGCAGAATGTAAATATTTATGTAATTCCCGGACTAAAAAAGAGACAGCTTGGTGCTTCTCTTCCTTGGGGAGAGAGAGGAGACCAAAAAGGACAGTGAGATGGATGGGGGGTTCGGAATGGATGAGAGCTGGACCCTCATTCATTCTAGCCTGAAGCATCTGGCTGGAAGAGAAGGAGAAGGTTCCATTGTTTGTGCCCTTGAGGTACCATACCGTTCCATGGAGCAATCCTCCTGGCCCAATGACACGGTCAAAGATATGCTGGCCAACATGAGCATCCAAGGCTGCAAGAGGGTCATCTAGCAGGTAGATAGCTGCTTTCTTGTACACAGCACGAGCCAGACTCAGTCTCTGCTTCTGGCCTCCAGAAAGGTTGATGCCCTGGAGAAGAAGGTCCAAGAGCCAAGGTTAATCCTGAATATCTCCACATCTTCCTGCTGAGACAGGCTCTCTCTGGTCTGGCTCCTTCTGTCCTTATGATAAAAAGAAGACTTGCTAGGAAGCCCCCCAAATTCTTGTGAAAGACTGAGGTTTGGAATACAGAACTTCCCAGAGCCTTCCCTAAAAGGTAACCCAAAGAACTTAAACCAGACCCTGAAATAGCCATTTAGAGTAAGGAAGTGAATATGGTGGTTTCATTCAAATAGGCAACTTTGGGCTTTTATGAAATCCCTGAGGACTAAAGGTACAATTTATAGAATCATAACCTTGTTTTTTTTACATGAAACTGGATCTCTATTATATACATCTAGGTGGTATAGAAGATAAATTTCTAGATTTATAAGCAGGAATACTCGAGTTCATATCCAGCCTCAGACACTAGTGGGGACCTCGAAATAATTGATCTCAAATTTCTCATCTGTAAAATGGGGATGATAATAATAGCACATTATCTCCCAGAGTTGTTTTGAAGTATGAGATAACATCTGTAAAGTGCACTGCAAACCTTAAAGCATTGTTTACATATTAGCTTTTCTATACAACTTGCTTTTCTTTTAAAAAATAAACTCAACACTAGTCTACGAGAAACACACACTTTAAGAGCTAGAAGGAACCTTAGAGATTATCCAGTTCATTTCATTTTATACATGAAACAACTGAAGTCTGGAGAATAACCTAATTTTAGAGTAGTTGCTGCTACTTTTCTTGTTCACTAGTTCAGGAAATCTGGGTTCAGTGTAGCCATGCTAACCAGGCAAAGGAAGTTCTTTCAAGTCTCTACACCTCAGTTTTCTCTTCCATGAAACAATGGAGTTGGACTAGATGATCTTTCTTGCTTTGATTTTCTGTGACTCAATAAGAGACAGAGACGGTCAGATGGCTAGTTAATGGCACCACCTTCCACAGGAAGCCTTTCCCAATACTTCTTAATTCTAGAGTCTCCCTTCTATTGATTATTTTCTATTTATCCTGTACTTAACATGTTTTTATAAATTTGTCTTCGTATGTTCTCCCCCATTAAACTGAGAGCTCCTCAAAGGCAGGGGCTACCTTTTGCTTTTCTTGGTATCTCTAGTTCTTAGCCCAGTGACTTAGCATAGTGGGCACTTAATAAATGCTTTTGGAAAGACTGGTCATGTTGGACTAGATACTATTCTTGATTCCCAGTTATTGGAAGGACTCTCTTTTCTACTTTTACAACATGCAGCTTTTTTCACTTTTCTCCTGAATTCCTTACCGCCCCCCACTTCTTCTTTTTCTTTTTTTCTTCTTTATTCTCATCATCCCTACAAATGCCTTAGCTTACCTGAATGATACCCTCACATATCACTTAGATCAGATAGAGGCATCCAGGTGGTACAATGAACATAACATGGACTTGTAGTCACAAGGATCTGCTGTGTTACCTTGGACACGTCCTCTGCCAGAGAAAAGGCTAGCGGGGGGGGGGGGGGTAATTGGGCTGCCTTAGCAATTTGGAGAGGTACTGAGACGCTGACCAACCTGTTCGCCTATCTCTGTGTGAATTCCAGCAGGAAAACTTGCAAGGTCTGGAGGCAGTGCACAAGCTTCCAGAACTCTGTCTAACCACGGCATATTCAGCTCCTGTCCGAAGCACACGTTCTCTTCCACTGAAGCATTCTGGATCCAGGCTTCTTGGGGCACATAAGCCACTGAGCCCTAAGGGGGGAAACCACATAGCATATGTCCCAAGGAGAGCAAAGATGGAAAGAAAGTTCTCATATACAACAAACTATTCATATTCATGGACAGAATATGGGCCTGTAATCACCAAGATCTGCACTGGACTCAAGCTTCACACACTAGCTGTGTTACCTTGGACACCTCCTCTGCTGGAGAAAAGGCTAAAGGGGGACCTTGGTATGGCAGCAAAGAACTGGAAACAAAAAGTAGGTGTCCATTGAATGGGGAATGGGTAGACAAATTGTGGCACATGAATTCAATGGAAAATGCCTGTGCTGCAAAAAAAATTGACAAATATAAAGAATTCAGAGAAGCATGTGAAGATGTGTTAATTGATGTAGAACAAAGCAAGCAGAACCAGGAATATAATATACACAGTGAGTACAACAATGCAAATGGGAAGAATCACAACAGCAGCACCATCAAAACTGAAAGCTACAAAATTATAATGACCCCAAAGAATAGATATTAGAAGGTACTCTCCTTGATTCCTTGCAAAATTGGGAGAGGATGAATATAATGAGACTGTATTAGACCCACTAGTCCCTCTAGACTGGTGAGTCTAGTCTTGGGTGCCATGTCCTTTTTTATTGATATCTCTTGTTTTTATATCATGTTTATTTGATAATATATATATATATATATATATATATCCTTCCTCTATTCCTCACAGATCTATAGGAAAGAAGGAAGGAAGAAAGGAAGGAAGGAAGGAAGAAAAAGGTAGACTAAGGAGAAGGGAAGATAAGGAATGAGAAAGGAATGAGAGGGGAAGGAGGAAAAGGGGAAAGGAAGAAAAAGGGAAGAGAGGGAAGGAGGGAGAGAGAAGAAAGGAAAGAAGGAAGTAGGGAGGAAAGGAAGAAGGAAAAGAAGAGAAGACAGGAAATAAAGAGAGGGAGGAAAAGAGGGAGGGAAGAAGAAAGGAAGCTGAAGGAAGGAAGGAAAGACAGGAGGGAGGGATGAAGTCTAACAAAACTTGCACATCAATTAAGTTTGACAGTATATGCAATGTTTCTCATTAAATTAGAGTGTGCCCAAAGCAGGGTGACAAGGATGGTGAAAAATCTTAAAAATCATTTTTAAAATGAGGTTTTGATCAAGGAGTAAATATTTTTAGCCTAGGAAGAAACCTGAAAGAGTGCTAAATAAATGAGAGTCTCATCCAATAGTGTTGTTGGGCATGACCATCTCTGTTTCATTGATGCAGAAAATAAGGTCTGGAGATGTTAAGTAACTTGCCCCAAATCACAGAGCAAATTCAGTGGATCTAGGATTAAAATCTACGTCTTCTGATTTCCAGGGGTTTCTTCTGGGAATTCTTGATTGCAAATGGGAAGACTAGAAAAATATTTTTGGTTGGGAACTGAGTTCCCATAGCTTCTTTTCCCAGGAGATAGGTAGGGTGTCTGTGACCTTACCTTAATGTTTACATTTCCCTCCAACTTGGTCAGTTCTCCCAGGATCGCTGATAGCAATGAGGATTTCCCTGAACCCACTGGACCAGTTACAGCAAAGAAGGAACCCCGTGGCACCACCAAATTTATTCTAATAAAACATGGAAGAAGACCAAAAACAACAACAACAAGGGAATTGGGGGGGGGGTATACTCAAACTATGAAAACAAAATGAAAGCGCTAATGATCCAAATACTAGTCCATATGGATTATTTTTCCTACACATTACAGTTTGTGGCCCACCTATGGATTTTCCAAAGAATGAACACCCAGGAGTGGTCATTGGGCAGCTCTTCTACCCAACATATGTCTAACTAGCTGTTCATGTACCTGCCACCTCTGGTCACATTCATAAGTTTAAGAAGAAAATATTAGGTGCCTACCATGTACAAGAGCACTGTGGGAGGCACTTGGAACAACACAAAGACAAAAATGAAAAACAGAATCTGTGTTATAAACACCTACATATTTCTCAGCCTTTTCTTTTCTCTCCATCATGATCACCTTCCAACCACCCAGACAAATGGGACACACATATGCTGGATGTACTTTCCTGAAATGGTTGTGATAATAGTGATAATAAGTGATCTCTATGAATGAGACCCAAATCTCCTCCCTTTCCCCTAATCGATGAATTTGGGTTTTTTTATCTATCATAAATTGTCACCAAACAACCATCCCTATGAACGTGGGCATAGGGCAAGGGAGTGCTTGGGGACCCTGGGCTTAGCAAGTGAAGGAAGGAGTAGCCAGCATGTGAGTAGACATGATCTACTACCTAAAACTCTTACCCTTTCCAGACTATCCAAGTGTCATATACTAGTTGCCCCAAAAAGGATTCTGGGGAACATTATCAAGTCACAAGACTTTTTTAGGGTACCCGTGATGGGGGAATCTGGCAGCTATAACTAATCTGACAGAGCCATAACTAAGGTGTGGTGTCTAGGGCTTGGTCCTCATCATATAGTAATTTAGAAAGCACAAAAGTTTAATATGTGTTACTCAGAAGGTAAAAAGAATTTAAATTTGAATAAAATTAAAATGAATTATTTGGCAGAAAGAAAGCTACCTGAGGCTTCTATTTTTAAAAAACCCTTATCTTCTGTTTTAGAATTTATATTAAGTATAGATTCTAGGACAGAAGAGTGGGTAAAGGCTAGGTAAATGGGATAAAGTGACTTGCCCAGGGTCACATAGCTAGGGATGGCTTCTGTTGTTATCACCTACCTGTAAGCTACTATAGTAATGAATTCCCCTTTTCATTTGACTGAATTTTTCTTAAATAATGAGTGATAATAAGTAATGAATAGATAATAAATTATTGTTCTCATATTATGAATTACAGGATCTATTTGGAAACAAATTTTCTGCTACTTTCCTTGGGTGCCAAAATTCCTCGTCAACATTTGTCACCCATCCTGGTTTCACCTCTTTTGGCCTGTTTTTTCCCCCCCCCCTTATGAAGGGAAGTTCTGCAAATGCGACAACGACAATGGAGGAACAAGCTACTGTAAACAATTGCGTGCCCTTCGCAATTCCTTGAGATTCACTACACTAGAGTAAGAGAAATGACTAGAAAGTACAGATTCTCCTTAAATGTCCAGAGATTTAAAAAAAGAAAAAGTTACTCACAGGTAGAGTGAAAGTTTGCATTAGAAATAATCAGTCTCTGTTCCAGGTCTGTTTTTAAGGGGGGAATTGTGAAAAAAAAAAGATAAGAAAAGAAAGAAAGAAACAATTTTATACCTTTGAAGGCAGGGAGAATTTTCCTGGGACCATGCAAAGGTGCCATCTTGGACAGAGATGCTTTCCTCCCCTGTGACAGAAACCCATATTTCAGCTTTGAGGATCAATTTAGCACATTCTCCTGGTCCTTATATTCCTCTTCCTTCTCTCCATTCTAGGTCACTCACAACAGTCACTTGTCCTTGGGCCTCAATTTCCTTATCTGAAATGTGTTAGAATCAATGGCCTCCAAGGTCCCATCTATCTATCTATCTATCTATCTATCTATCTATCTATCTATCTATCTATCTATCTATCTATCCATCCATCCATCTATCTGTTTTTCTTTCTGTCTGTCTCTATCTAATAAAATAATTTCTATTAGCATTACTATTCCCCTCTAAAGAGCCAGGAAGATGAGAGGAAGTTTAGATTCTTTTATTTGTCTTAAATGATGAATAATAATAAGTAATGAATACATCATTACATACATAATACATATGAAAACATAAATACATAATACCATCCTTATTATTGACTCTGGTGAAAGGATTGGTAAGAAAAGGGTATTTGGAGTATAGGGAAGAGCGAATGAAATAAATGGTTTAACCAACATGCGGCTTTAGCAGGTATGGTTTATATGTTTATGTTTGGCTTCTCACCCAGATCATAAATTCCTGAAAGACAGAGATACTGATCACCCTCCTGCTCCCTCCTCTACACTCTGGCCAATGTCTAGTTCCTAAATTTGGTGATTAAAGTTTGAGGTGTTATCAGTAGATTTAAGTTCTCTGTACCAATAAATGGGACAGCTAGGTGGCTTAGTGGATAAAACACTAGGCTTGGAATCAGGAAGCTCATCTTCATGAGTTCAAATTTAGCCTCAGATACTTACTAGCTGTGTGACCCTGGACAAGTCACTTAACCTTGTCTGCCTCAGTTCCTCATTGATAAAATGAGCTGAAGAAGGAAATGGCAAACCACTTGAGTGGTCAAGAAAGTGGTCAAGAAAGGGGTCACAAAGAGTCAGACATGACTGAACAACAAGATACCAACATATAAGTTATTAAGAGTACAGAGGACTATTTACATTGTTTATATCTAAGGAATCTAAAGAGGCGTTTAGAAGAACTGAAAGAAAAGAATTTGGTCTTTAAAATGGAGAAAAGAATCCCATCTTTTCCCCTAGGATCTATTAATAATACAGGCAATTGGGAACTCAGCAACATAGTGGTCACTCAGATACTTGAAGAAGGCTATTGCACAAGGACAAAATGGATAAAGGAGAAGCGGAGTACCATAGCCAAGGTAGAGTCACATGAAGCAGGGAAGTCATTCCTTCTCTGATGACTCAGCATCAGTATCATAGGATTATAAAAAGGACTTTAGAAGCCTTTTGGTCCATGTTTATTCTATTAGACGTAGAATTTGAACTCGACTCTTCTAGATTCTAGGGCCAATACTTTACTATGTTATGCTGTCTCTCTGGTATTAGGAAGTTATTATGAGAAGACTTTGCCAATTTACTTCATTTGGAAACCTATAGCAGTAGGTTGGGGTCCCCTTTTGGACTTTCTGAGGCTAACTAGAGGAAGTCTATCCTACTTAATTTCAGGGGGGCCATAGATCCTTAGAATAGATCCATAGAATATACCTGATAGAACTAAAAAGTCATCTCATTCTCTGGTTCTCTGTTCCAAAGGCTACACCAAAGCGCTGTCTTTCTTCTCTTGCTTTCAGCAATGACAGCCAGACCTACTTTTTGGGGGTCCTCCTAAAGCCTTGACTCAAGAACTCAAGAGTTCTCTTTCCTGCCCTTTGGTCTTGCCCCATGGCAATTGTCTCTAACCCTTAAGAACTCTGCTCATGAAATCTCCCTAGGTTAAAATAAATCTGTAAGTTGAATTATCATTGTGCAATTATCATTGAATTTTTCATTTATCTTTAATCACAACACCATTTCTTTGTGTGTTTGTCTTGGATGGGGGTCGAAGGAATAGTGAAAAATGGCAAACAAAAAGCTCTACTTGAGATTCCAGGAAAATAAAACAAACTCATTTATTTGGCACTCACCAGTATCTGGGAAGGATTTCCACACAGTTGAATTTTCCAGGCATTCAAAACTAACCTCTGAGCCCCAATACATGAAACATTTAAATTATTTTGGATGGAAGTAATTTAAAATGTTGTTTGCTTCCATTCGTCTTTAACTTTTTCTTGATGACTCAGTTCTCATTATGAATAACTACTTCATGGTAACCTCAAGGCTTACTGTGGACCCATTGCCCTCTGTGGCCTCAGTCTTCAGTGCTCTTGGAGTTTGGAGGCCTGTTTTTTATACTTTATCTGAATCCTCTCTTGCTGTCATTTATCATTTTTGGCTGCTGTCTGTAAGGGACCCCTAATGCTATTTATTATACCACGCTGCCTCTCCTTGGTACCTCAAGAAACCTTTAAACAGTCTGATCAACTCAAACCTCCCACATGGACCTATACCTAAGCCCGGTACATACCCACAGGAGTTGTGCTGATTGCTCTGGGCTCTACCTCTTCCAGATGGAGGAAGGCAGCTAGGCGGGCCAAGGAAACCCAGGCCTGGAGATAAAACCAAAGTTCAGTGGTTAAAGATCAACACAAGAAGGAGAAGAAGCCAATGTTCTGATGTAATTCTTTGAAAATCTATCTTTTGGAGCAGCTAGATGGCTCAGTGGACAGAGCACCAGGCTTAGAGTCGGGCAGGAGGACCTGGGTTCAAATATGGACTCAGACACTTCCTAGCTGGGTAACTAAATAAGCCACTGCACCCCTCCCTCTTACCATATCAATTCTAAGATAGAAGGTAAAAATTTAAAAAAAAAATAAAAAAATCTATCTTTTTAAAAAAATAAAATAATAAAAATCTATCTTTTTAAAAAATAAAATAAAATAAAAATCTATCTTCTTTAGCTGGCAAGGGAGAACAAAAATGAAGGAAGTTTTTTGTTTTTTTTTTCATAGTAAGAACTCCAGGAACCATGAAACCAAGATTCTAGTCCAAGTTCTGCTCCAGGTAACTATGTGGCCTTAATTATGTCACTTCACTTCTCTCCAAAAATAACTATCTGTTATAACATGTTGCCTCTTATTTGAACCTCAATATACCTTTAAACAGCCAGCTCAAAACTATATATATATATATATATATATATATATATATATATATATATATATATACACATACATATATATACATATATATATATACATACATATATACATATACATACATATATATGTGGTTTTTTTTTTTTTAGGCACAAGAATGGTAAGGGCTAAGCAAGTGGGTTAAGTCACTTGCTCAGGCTCATATGGCTAGGAAATGTCCGAGGCCAGATTTGAACTCCCAGACCGCCTGTCTCTAGACCAGGCTCTCAATCCACTAAGACATTAAGCTGCCCCCATGAACTCAATCTATAACACCAACCACCCTCCCTATCGCATGCGCAAAATGTGATAGTAAGTACAAGAGTGTTTTGAAATTGTAGCAAAGCAAGTTATTATCTGGTTTTCCACTTAATTAAAATTGTTCCTAGAATCTATAATTATGAAGAAGAAAGATGTAAGGGTAGAAGAGTCCCTGCCTTGAGGAGGGATGAGTTGAATTAGTGGTACAGATGCTCATGGAACAAGATTTGATGGTCCTCCCTCTACCTCTCAGACTTTTCTTCCCTTTTCTCTTTTATCTGCTTGTTTTATTCAATCTTCCTTTGCTCTTCTCCCTTGTTTCCTCTCTTCTTTTTCCTCTTCTACCTACAGTCTCTTTCTGAAACTATCCTCTGTAAGGTTGCTAAAAACTGCCTTGCCACCAAATCTAATAGACCTTTTTTTTTCAGTTTTCACTTTCTTTGACCTCTCAATATATTGACTCCTACCCCCTTTCCTTTACTATTCTCTTGTCTCATGGGTTTCTCTTGTGGTTCATTCATATTTCAGTCTCATTTGCTGGCCCTTTGTCCTTCTTGTACCCCCTAAATATGAATGTTCCCCAAAAACTGCCCTTTGTTCTTTTTTCTGCTCTTTCTACATTCTTCCTTTTGGTGATCTTTTTTTAAAAAATTATTAAAACCCTTACCTTCCATCTTAGAGTCAATACTGTGTATTGGTTCCAAGGCAGAAGAAACCTAAGGGTTAGGAAACTAGGGTTAAATTACTTGCCCAGGGTCACACTGTTAGGAAAAACCTCTCCTACTTCAGTCTTGTTTGTTGGCCCTTTATTCTTCTTGCACCCTTAAATATGACTATCCCTGAAAGATTATCTTTGGTCCTTTTTTCTGCTCTTTCTACATTCTTCCCTTTGATGATCTTTTTTTTTCATAAACCCTCACCTTCCATCTTATAATCAATACTAAGTATTGGTTCCAAGGCAGAAGATCAGTAAGGGCTAGTCAATGGGGGTCAAGTGACTTGCCCAGGGTCACACAGCTAGGAAGTGTCTGGGGCCATATTTGAACCTGGGACCTCCCATCTCCAAGCCTGGTTCTCAATCCATTGAGTCATCTAGCCGTCCACTTTGGCAATCCTTTTTACTTCCATGGCTTAATTTGTCACATCTGTGCAACTGAGTTGAATAAGAGTTTACTTGGCTCTGTGGATCAATCGGTTTCATGGGTTTCACTTTAAGAAAACTCTTTGTCTATGATGTAGGGGGAGGTGAGCAGAACCAGAAAAACAACGTACTCAGAAAGAGCAATCTTGTATGATGATCAATTGGGAAAGTCGTAACTATTTCTCAGCAGCATAATGATCCAAGACAATCCTGAAGGACTTATGATGAAGAATGAAGATGAAGAGTCTGAATACAGATTGAAGCTTACGTTTTGAGACCTTATTTTTCTTTTTGTGTTTTCTTTCAAAACATGGCTAATATGGACATATATTTTGCACGACTACACTCATATAACCTATCTCAAATTGCTTGCCTTCTCAGGGATGGGAAGCGGGGTGGAGAAAGGGAAGAAGGGGGAGAATTTGGAAGTCAAGACTTAAAGAAAGAATGAATATTGAAAATTGTGTTTCCATGTCATTGGGAAAAAATAAAACATTAAAAAAAAACAATAAATGCAACAATAAAAAAGAGAACCCTACATACAAAGACGGAGGATCCAAAACAGATGACTATGCAGGTGACTTCCTGAATCTGTATCTCTAATCCTGATCTCTTCCCCTCTATTGCCAATATCATATTTCCAGTTGTCCCTTGAACATCTCTGCCTGAACATTCCACTAGCACCTCATGTCACAAAGAGGAATCTCTCCCCAAACTTGTTGCTCCCTATAGACCTACACTTACTAAAAGAAAGAGGTTTAAGGGCTCCATGGCCACTAATTCAGTAAGTTCCTCGTTCCTTCTGTCTTACCTGAAAGATGGTATTGATGGAAAATGGCAGGAAAGCCTGGGCCCTATTGAGAATATTGATGATTGTCAGAGCCACAAAAGCTTTTTCAGCATCCAGGACATGCTTTTCATCTGTCAGGGCATGCACAGCAAACATGACCAGGGCAACCTGGGTTGAGAGAACCCAGAGAGAACAGTGAATGAAGTTATACAAGTGGGAATTCTTCACCCAATCAAAGGAGTTAGATCTGTCCTAAGGGATCAGGATCCTGGGACTGATTACTTTTTTAATGTGCAGCCTAATTAGGAATAGAATCAGTCTATGTTTATGGGCAGTGATGTAGAATAGTGGATGGAGCACTAGCCATGGAGTTAGGAAGACCTGAATTCAAATCCAGCCTGAGATACTTACTAGCTGTGTGACTGTATGAGTCATTTAACCCTATTTGCCTCAGTTTCCTACTCTGTAAAATGGGCTAGGAAAGGAAATGGCAAACTGTTTCAGTATCTCTGCCAAGAAAACCCCAAATAGGGTCATGAAAAGTCAGATATGAGTGAACAATAACATGTATAGGCAAATGCCTACATGGTACTATGCTGTAGTAGAAAGGGTCATGGAGTCCCATTAGCTTTCCGTGTGAACTTGTACAAGTCATCATTCTTTGCGACTCAATTTCCTCGAATCTGTAAAATGAAAAGGTTGAATATTTGACTCTTAAGGCACTTTCTAGCTCTAACAGTTTGTGATTCTTACAAGGTTTGATTCAAAAATATTCAGGAAAAAGTTGCCATGATCCAAAAAATTCTCTCCTATCTGTCTTGCCCTGGTTCATGAAATCTCTATCACTCATTCTTTTAGGTTAGAAGTTTCAACCTTGTTTATGTCCTGGACCCCTTTGGTAGTCTAGTAAAGCCCATTGACCCTTCTCAGAACAACATTTTTAAGAATAATTTCTGATTAAATAAAATGCTAAATTTGAGTCCAAAATTAGGGAAAATAAATGTAATATTTTTATCCATTTAAGTTCATGAAACCCCTGAAATCTGTCCATGAACCCATGCTTATGAACCTCTGCTATGGGGTTTTAAGGTAGTGAAGGATAAAGATTTCTTTTAGAATATAAATGTGAAACACTTCTGGTCAAGATGGTGGCTTAGAGAAAGCTAAAGTTCAGATCTCCGGAAACCCTTCCCAACCAAACTCAAACTATATGCTCCTAGGGCACCGAAATTCAAAACAAACAACAGCATAGACCCCGGGAATCCTCCTCCTGGACCTGGACCTGGATCAAAAGGTACGGCCCCCTCCAAAAGCCAGAACCTGAGATCACTTGGATCTAAGGGGTAGGTAGAAGGAAGGTCCCAGGACCCATCCCCCCCAACCCAGAGCACTGAGTCCGAGGCAGCAGAGGGAACCTCAGAGCCTCAGGGCTGGCTATCCTGAAGGCCTCTTCCCGAAAACAACCTGACCCAGTCACAGAGGCACCCAGACAGCAGGGAAAAAGAGAGACGGGGAGCCTGCAGCCCCCTGGCTGGATCCTTCCCTCTGAGTGTCATGGAAGGTTCCTGCCTCAAGGCATACTCAGTTCAACCCAGGGAAAGTTAATCCTTTCAGGAGCCCTCTGAGCTCCAGGAAGCCATGGCCCTTCCCCCCTCAGAGTGTAGGCTCTTCTAGCTGGCTAAGGCACTGAAACAAACACCTCGCGGAAAGGGCCGAGCCAGGCTCAGAGTGTGGAAGTGGGGCAGTGGAGAAGCATCGGGAGGGAACTGAGGAGGGCAGTAACACAGAAACATCAGCAATTCCTGGCCTCCCCGGGAAGACAGAACAGGTGAGGAGAACAGACAATTTGCCTAGGGCTAAAACCTCTGAACAACAGACAGAGATAAGAAAAGCTAGTCCTCCCCACTCAGATAGAGATGGCAAACTCCACAGAAGCACAAAAGCCTCAAAATTCCAAGAAAAACAAGAAGAAGGGGGCGACTTTGGACGCATTTTATGGAGCAAAAATACAAAATACAGAGGAGATAGAAGAGGAAACACAAGCAAATGCTCCGAAACCTTCCAAAGGAAACAGAAACTCTCCATAAACCCATGAAGAATTTGAATCGGAAATGATAAAAAAGATGGAAGCCTTCTGGGAGGAAAAGTGGGAAATAATGCAAAAGAAATTCACGCATCTACAAAACCAGTTTGACCAAAGTGAAAAGGAAAACCAGGCTTTAAAGGTCAGAATTAGGCAACTCGAAGACAACGAGCAAGAACTAATAAAGCAAAGCCAAAAGGCCAAGAAGTTAGAAGAGAACATAAAATATCTCACTGACAAGGTCACAGACTTGGAAAATAGAGGGAGAAGAGACAATTTAAGAAGAATTGGACTACCAGAAAAGCCAGAAATAAATAGCAAACTCGACAGCGTAATACAAGATATAATCAAAGAAAATTGCCCAGAGATTCTAGAACAAGGGGGCAATACAGGCACTGAAAGAGTTCACAGACCACCCTCTACACTAAATTCCCAAAAGACAACTCCCAGGAATGTAATTGCCAAATTCCAAAGCTTTCAAGCAAAAGAAAAAATCCTACGAGAAGCCAGAAAAAGACACTTTAGATATAAAGGAATGCCAATCAGGGTCACACAAGACCTTGCAAGTTCCACTCTGAATGACCATAAGGCATGGAACATGATTTTCAGAGAGGCAAGAGAGCTGGGCCTTCAAACAAGAATCAGCTACCCATAAAAACTGACTATATACTTCCAAGGGAAAGTATGGGCATTCAACAAAATAGAAGATTTCCAAATTTTTGCAAAGAAAAGACCAGAGCTCTGTGGAAAGTTCGATATCGAAAAACAAAGAGCATGGAATACCTGAAAAGGTAAATATGAAGGAAAGGGAAAAGGAGAAAAATGTTATCTGTTTCTTTTACTCAAACTCTCTTCTATAAGGACTGCATTTATAACAATCTATGTATATTAACATGTGGGGAAAATGTAATGTGTAAATAGGAGGAAAAGAAAGACCAAATAAAATAATCTTTCTCACATAAAGATTCACATGGGAAGGGGAGGGGAAGAAAACTCCTATAAGAAGGAGAGGAAGAGAGTTTTTACTTAAACCTTGCTCTCAGGGAAATCAACTCTGAGAGGAAAGAACATCCAGATCTATTGGGATCTTGAATTCTATCTTACCCATCAAGGGAAGGGAGAAGGGAAAACCAAGGGCAGTAGGGGGGAGGGAACACAAAAAAAAGGGAGGGAAGAAGAGGGAGGAGGGGGAGGGAAAAAAAGGTAGAGACTAGAAAGGGAAACATATCAAGGGAGGGGACAAGGGGGACTGATTTAAAGTAAATCACTGGACTAAAAGGTAGAGCTGAAGAAGAAAGGTTAGAATTAGGGAAGGATATCAAAATGTCAGGGAGTCCACAAGTGACAGTCATAACTCTGAACGTGAATGGGATGAACTCACCCATAAAACGTAGACAAATAGCAGAATGGATTAGAATCCAAAACCCTGCCATATGTTGTCTTCAAGAAACACACATGAGGTGGGTAGACACCCACAAGACCAGAATTAAAGGATGGAGTAAGACCTTCTGGGCCTCAACTGACAGAAAGAAGTCAGGAGTTGCAATCATGATATCTGACAAAGCCAAAGCAAAAATAGACCTGATCAAAAGGGATAGGGAAGGTAATTATATTTTGTTAAAAGGGACTTCAGATAATGAGGAAATATCACTAATCAACATGTATGCACCAAATAATATAGCACCCAAATTTCTAATGGAGAAACTAGGAGAATTGAAGGAAGAAATAGATAGTAAAACCATATTAGTGGGAGACTTGAACCAACCATTATCAAATTTAGATAAATCAAACCAAAAAATAAATAAGAAAGAGGTAAAAGAAGTGAATGAAATCTTAGAAAAATTAGAATTAATAGACATATGGAGAAAAATAAATAGGGATAAAAAGGAATACACCTTCTTCTCAGTGCCACATAGCACATTCACAAAGATTGACCATACATTAGGTCACAGAAACATGGCACACAAATGCAGAAAAGCAGAAATAATAAATGCAGCCTTTTCAGATCACAAGGCAATAAAAATAATGATCAGTAATGGTACATGGAAAACCAAATAAAAAACTAATTGGAAATTAAACAATACGATACTCCAAAATCGTTTAGTTAGAGAAGAAATTATAGGAACAATTAATAATTTCATTGAGGAAAATGACAATGGCGAGACATCCTTTCAAATCTTTTGGGATGCAGCCAAAGAGGTAATCAGAGGTAAATTCATATCCCTGAGTGCATATATTAACAAACTAGGGAGAGCAGAGATCAATCAATTGGAAATGCAAATAAAAAAACTCAAAAGCGATCAAATTAAAACCCCCCAGGAGAAAACCAAACTAGACATCCTAAAAATTAAGGGAGAAATTAATAAAATCGAAAGTGATAGAACTATTGATTTAATAAATAAGACAAGAAGCTGGTACTTTGAAAAAACAAACAAAATAGACAAAGTACTGGTCAATCTAATTAAAAAAAGGAAAGAAGAAAAGCAAATTAACAGCATCAAAGATGAAAAGGGGGACATCACCTCCAATGAAGAGGAAATTAAGGCAATCATTAAAAATTACTTTGCCCAATTATATGGCAATAAATACACCAATTTAGGTGATATGGATGAATATATACAAAAATACAAACTGCTTAGACTAACAAAAGAAGAAATAGAATTCTTAAATAATCCCATATCAGAAAATGAAATCCAACAAGCCATCAAAGAACTTCCTAAGAAAAAATCCCCAGGGCCTGATGGATTCACCGGTGAATTCTATCAAACATTCAGAGAACAGTTAATCCCAATACTATACAAACTATTTGACATAATAAGCAAAGAGGGAGTTCTACCAAACTCCTTTTATGACACAAACATGGTACTGATTCCAAAACCAGGCAGGTCAAAAACAGAGAAAGAAAACTATAGACCAATCTCCCTAATGAATATAGATGCAAAAATCTTAAATAGGATACTAGCAAAAAGACTCCAGCAAGTGATCAGAAGGGTCATCCACCATGATCAAGTAGGATTTATACCAGGGATGCAGGGCTGGTTCAATATTAGGAAAACCATCCACATAATTGACCACATCAACAAGCAAACCAATAAGAACCACATGATTATCTCAATAGATGCAGAAAAAGCCTTTGATAAAATACAACACCCCATTCCTATTAAAAACACTAGAAAGCATAGGAATAGAAGGGTCTTTCCTAAAAATATTAAACAGTATATATCTAAAACCATCAGCTAATATCATCTGCAATGGGGATAAACTAGATGCATTCCCAATAAGATCAGGAGTGAAACAAGGATGCCCATTATCACCTCTACTATTTGACATTGTACTAAAAACACTAGCAGTAGCAATTAGAGAAGAAAAAGAAATTGAAGGCATCAAAATAGGCAAGGAGGAGACCAAGTTATCACTCTTTGCAGATGACATGATGGTCTACTTAAAGAATCCTAGAGATTCAACCAAAAAGCTAATTGAAATAATCAACAACTTTAGCAAAGTTGCAGGATACAAAATAAACCCACATAAGTCATCAGCATTTCTATATATCTCCAACACAGCTCAGCAGCAAAAACTAGAAAGAGAAATCCTATTCAAAATCACCTTAGACAAAATAAAATACCTAGGAATCTACCTCCCAAGACAAACACAGGAACTATATGAACACAACTACAAAACGCTCTCCACACAACTAAAACTAGACTTGAGCAATTGGAAAAACATTAACTGCTCATGGATAGGATGAGCCAATATGATAAAAATGACCATCCTACCCAAACTTATTTATCTATTTAGTGCCATACCGATTGAACTTCCAAAAAATTTCTTTACTGATTTAGAAAAAAACCATAATAAAGTTCATTTGGAATAACAAAAGATCAAGGATATCCAGGGAAATAATGAAAAAAAAAACACAAATGATGGGGGCCTTGCAGTCCCAGACCTTAAACTATATTACAAAGCGGCAGTCATCAAAACAATTTGGTACTGGCTAAGAGACAGAAAGGAGGATCAGTGGAATAGACTGGGGGCAAGCGACCTCAGCAAGACAGTATACGATAAACCCAAAGATCCCAGCTTTTGGGACAAAAATCCACTATTCGATAAAAACTGCTGGGAAAATTGGAAGACAGTGTGGGAGAGATTGGGAATTGATCAACACCTTACACCCTACAGCAAGATAAATTCAAATTGGGTGAATGACTTAAACATAAAGAAGGAAACCATAAGTAAATTGGGTAAACACAGAATAGTATACATGTCAGACCTTTGGGAGGGGAAAGACTTTAAAACCAAGCAAGACATAGAAAGAGTCACAAAATGTAAAATAAATAATGTTGACTACATCAAATTAAAAAGCTTTTGTACAAACAAAACCAATGTAACTAAAATCAGAAGGGAAACAACAAATTGGGAAAAAAATCTTCATAGAAACCTCTGACAAAGGTTTAATTACTCAAATTTATAAAGAGCTAAATCAATTGTACAAAAATCCAAGCCATTCTCCAATTGATAAATGGGCAAGGGACATGAACAGGCAGTTCTCAGAAAGAAATCAAAACTATTAATAAGCACATGAAGAAGTGTTCTAAATCTCTTATAATCAGAGAGATGCAAATCAAAACAACTCTGAGGTATCAACTCACACCTAGCAGATTAGCTAACATGACAGCAAAGGAAAGTAATGAATGCTGGAGGGAATGTGGCAAAGTAGGGACATTAATTCATTGCTGGTGGAGTTGTGACTTGATCCAACCATTCTGGAGGGCAATTTGGAACTATGCACAAAGGGTGATAAAAGACTGTCTACCCTTTGACCCAGCCATAGCACTGCTGGGTCTGTACCCCAAAGAGATAATGGAGAAAAAGACTTGTACAAGAATATTCATAGCTGTGCTCTTTGTGGTGTCCAAAAATTGGAAAACGAGGGGATGCCCATCAATTGGGGAATGGCTGAACAAATTGTGGTATATGTTGGTAATGGAATACTACTGTGCTTAAAGGAATAATAAAGTGGAGGAATTCCATGGAGACTGGAACTTCCTCCAGGAAGTTATGCAGAGCGAGAGGAGCAGAACCAGGAGAACACTGTACACAGAGACTAATACACTGTGGCATAATCGAACGTGATGGACTTCTCCATTAGTGGCGGTGTAATGTCCCTGAACAATCTGCAGGGATCTAGGAGAAAAACACTATCCATAAGCAGAGGACAAACTCTGGGAGTAGAAACACCGAGGAAAAGCAACTGCCTGACCACAGCGGTTGAGGGGACATGACAGAGGAGAGACTCTAAACAAACACTCTAATGCAAATACTAACAACATGGCAATGGGTTCGAATCAAGAACACATGTGATACCCAGTGGAATCACGTGTCGACTATGGTGTGTGGGGGTGGAGGAAAAGAAAATGATCTTTGTCTTTAATGAATAATGCTTGGAAATGATAAAATAAAATATTATAAAATATATATATATATATATATATAAATGTGAAGTAGGAAAAGTGACAAACTGAATTAGTTTTTATAGCCACTAAAATCTTTTACAGAATTAATTTTTTCACAAAATATTAGAGGATAAATGGAACTTGAGAAATCATGTAGTCTAATGCCATTATTTACAGATGAAGAAACTGATCCCCAGAGAAGGGAACTGACTGATCAAATGTTACACTTCTAATTAGTGGAAGAACTAAGACTAGAACTTGGTTTTCTTGATTTCTAGGTCAGCGATTTTCCCATCCTATATTAACCCTAACGGAGAGCAAGGTCCTCAGTAGCAATATCTTAACTCCATTACTAGAATGTAAGTTCTTAGAGGGCAGACACTGGGTCTTTAATTTTTTTTTAAACCCTTACCTTCTGCCTTAGAATCAATACTGCATATTGGTTCCAAGGCAGAAGAGCTGTAAGAGCTAGGCAATGGATTTTGTAATCTCTCCCTCTGTCTCTTTAAGAGGCAGAAAAGAGGCAGGAACAGAAACATTTCTAAGTAAGAGCAGCAGAGAGCTGAAGATTCTATTACCTAGGAGATGTAAACCTTAAAATTTCTTAGACTTATAAATGTTGGAAATTTCACCATTGGGAAATTTCATACTTGGAAAATTTCTTACTGATAGTCTATTGGAATGTGAACCCCATTGGCATGGGAGGTTCCTCCTCCTCCCTTCTTAAGATTACTTTAGGACAGAAACCTTTTGCTGAACAATGGAAAGGGCTTTGACCTATGCTTAAGCATAGAACAGGAGGTTCTTTGAGTCATGATTGATTTTAGAATTGATACAATAGAGATACTTGGAATGACAGAACCAGGTCTTGGAAATTACAATCTACACCCTACTCAGTCCTAACAGGATTTAGGAAGGGCTGCAGCATAGATCAAAATTTAATTATTCCAATCTCCACCCTACTCAGGGTAACAGGATTTAGGAAGGGCTGTAGCAAAGGATCAAGATTTAATTATTTGAGAATATGACCTTCAACAGACATGTGCAAAGCCACAGACCTCTGGGCGGTCCTGGGTTAAGCTAGAGCCACCATTGGCACAGGGAAGACATGGACAGTGATTGGTAGATGTGAGAACTGAGGGGAGGGAACTTGGATGGTTTCCTTAAAGATAGCGGGGTCTGAGGACTAGAGGTGGTTGGTTGGAGAGTTGGTGCTCTGAGAAGCTTGCTCTGGAGGAAGCTGGAGGTGGAGGCCCTTGAGACTGTTTCTCTATTTTGGTCACGTGAGTAAAAGGGACTGATCTCCTTTCTTTGCCCCAGCTATCTAAGGGCTTGGGCCTTTTGGCCCAGCCTAAAGAGAAGGGGTATTTAAGCCCTATTCCCTTCTCTCCCCTTTCTCTCTCCCTCTCTCTCTCTATCTCCAATACCTTTCTTCCTCCTGTTTGTAATTAAACTCTATAAAAGGTTGACTGCTGACTTGAGTTTTCATTTAGGAATTACATAGCTGAATTCCTTGGCGACCTTAAATTAATATATATCAGTCTTTTAAAGTGATTTCCTTGTCACAGAGACAAGGAAAGTATATAAGACAGAGACAGTTCAGAGAGGGGCCCTTTTGTCTCTGGTTTTCCTTCAGAGCAGAGGTCTGAGTCAAGTTCTCTCAGTCAAGAGGGACTGACAGTTGGGAAAGAGGAACTACTTTAAGAAGGTTGTTGGTGATTAATGCTTATTGATTAGCTTAGGTAGTTAGTGAATTTAATCTTAGGTAGACAATGTACATAAGTTAGATCTGACCTGGCTTAGGCAGAAGCACCTCTCCTCAAATATGGTTAGATTTAGGTTTTTTAGAAATTTGGGTTAGGGTTAGGATTTTAGGTGTAGCTATAAGATATTAAGATATTATTCTCACTTTCCTTCTTTCTATTTCCTATCTGAACCTCTTCCCAAATTAAGCCAATTTTTATTTTTATTTATTTTATATATTATTTATATTTTATATAATTATTTAATTGAAAATTTATCAAACGGCTCTCCTCACTTTTGCCAAACTCCAACCAAAAATTTAACCCTTTACAATCTGAATGTTATAATTAATAATTAAAACACATGATAGAGAGTTGTAGTTTCATGTACAAGTCTCTCCTCCTGTCTTGTTTTATAAATTGAAATACCCATTTTATTTTATGTTTCTTAACTTCAGAATAAAAACAAATTTAAAAACTATTAATCAGGGGCAGCTAGGTGGTTTGGTGGATTGAGAGCCAGATAGATCCTGGGTTTAAAACTGACTTCATATACTTCCTAGCTGGGTGACCCCCACTGCCTAGCCCTTACCTTTCTGTCTTAGAATTGATACTACTAAGGCAGCAGGTAAAGGTGTAAAAAAAATTAAGCACCAACAAATTATCAAGCACCTACAAAATGGCATGTTATAAGGCACTGGGCTTACTGCTCATTTTTGTATGATGAATATGAGTCAGGAAGATTCAGGTCTTACTTCTCAATGCCTTACATATGGTTTGTTTGAAGAAAAATTTTTTTTAATTTAATTTAATTAAAAAGTTTTTTCCCATAGTTACATGATTCTTGTTGTCTCTCTTTCCTTTTCCCTTTCCCTTCCTAGAGTTGACAAGCAATTCCACTGGGTTATACATGTATTATCACTCAAAACTTATTTCCATATTATTCACAAGAAATATCTTCTGAAGGCAAGAAAGAAAAAAGGAAGAAGGGAGAGAAAGGAAATTAGGAAAGGCCTGAATCATGGAATGTTCCTTGGGGAAGGCATATACCATAGTGGAGAATAACAGGCAGCCAGAGGAAATCATGAGGACTGAGGCACCTGAGAGATGGAGATGAGAAAAGCCAAACTTTTGCTTGTGTTCGGGTGGACTCAAAGTATACATGAAAGGCCAAGAATATGGCTAGGAAGGTTCAAGAGAATGACGATCTAGTGTCTGGGCTTGGAATTGTCTAGGTTTTCTTTCCACTCATCTATAGGGAAAGGGCTTAGAGTTAAATAATAATAATGACAACTGGG
Organism: Monodelphis domestica; assembly: GCF_027887165.1. NCBI lineage: Eukaryota > Metazoa > Chordata > Mammalia > Didelphimorphia > Didelphidae > Monodelphis > Monodelphis domestica. The sequence continues at coordinate 236,130,760 of NC_077233.1, read as the reverse complement.
GAGAAGCCCAAGCCCCAGAACCATTTACCAGTTATTGACAGAATGGGTGTTATGTGGACATTTACCAGGTGAGTCAGGGCTCTCAGAGATTAAATGTTGAGATAAATGAAACACTGAGTGAGGTCTTTGGCAGAGAAACCCAACCCTTTGGACCAGATAATTTAATCTGAAGAAAAGATTGGTTCGATTCTGTGGCACTAGCTAAGGAGAAAACATCTGTGAGGGTTCATGAGGATTGTTAATGGGTGCTGCTCCCAGAGTACCTTCGATGTCTCTGGAGGGTCCACCCAACAGTTGGTTGGGATGGGATATTGGCTTTATGATGTGCCCTAGTGACCAGCAATGGGGGGAATGGGGATAACTAAGTTACCAGAAATGTGGACAAGTGGAAGGACACCAGAGACACTGCGAAGAGAAATCCAGAGTTCTTCAAAGCCTGAAGTTCTCCTTTTCGAATGGTTAGGATCTTCTCCATAAAAGCTTCCTCCCAGCCGTGGAACTTGATGATTTTCATGTTCCTGAGGATGGAATCCGTCAGCCGGGCTCGGCGGTCTTTGTGCTGCATCTGCTCTTCCTGAAATAAATATAAGGAAGAATCTGGGGAAATGTGAGGGAGGATCATTGAGATAATGACTCTAAGTATGGACCAATTGAGGTTCCCTAGGGATCTCTGAGTGAGAGAAGGGGTTCTGCGTGCAGTTCAGGACATCTCTTACCTGAAAAGCATTCACTAGCAATAGTGAAGGAGATGGAGGTATCTGGGTGGCTCAGTGGGTTGAGAGCCAGTTCAAATCTGGCCTCAGATACTTCTTTGCTATAACTGGACATGTCACATTACCCATTACTTAGCTGTTACCACTCTTCTGCTTTGGAACTGATATACAGTATTGATTCTAAGATGGTAAAAGTTAAAAAAATTGATTAAAAAAATCCAATTTATTGATTGACACTAGTAGGAGTTTCCCTCACCCAGGAGTTCCCTATACCAATGAAATAATAGTTCCTTCCTATTGCTCTCAAAGAGCAATGTGGTCTAGTGTGGATCAATGGTCAACCTTCCAGTCAGATTCAAGACCAGCCCCTGTCACATACTTACTAGCTGTGTGACCATGGACAAATTACTGAATTCTTCAGTTCTCCAAGAAACCTCCCCTGAGAAACAGGGCTATCACCAGCCATGGAGAAACTCCCTACAAACCTGAAAACAGCTCCTTTTCTTGGTGATGATGAAATTCAAGGGGAGAAGGATGAGGAAGACAGCGATGGCTGTCAGAGCAGATGGACCTAAGAGCTGAAAGACAGAAGACATCAGATTCACTTGAGGCTCCTAAAAACTATTAGTTTCAGGATTATCCATCTTGTTAAGAATTACAATTTATCTTTAAAAAGCTTAATAGATTAATTAGGAATGAGGCAGTGAGAAGCCAAGCCCAAGTCTCTGAAAAATTCTCAGGTCATCAAATCACAGATGCAGACCAGATGTGGTCTCGGGGAGATGCTTATTAGCAAAATAGAGAGTCTTTAGATGGCTACAGATCAATGCTTTGAGAATCTGAAGACCTGGGTTCTAGCTCCTATCATAACAAATCTCAAGTTTTATTGAAAATGTTGCATTTTGTTTTTTTTTTCAGATCAATATTTTGTAATAAAATGATGTACATAAAAAAACTACAACTATTAACTAGCCTTGTGACCTTGAACAAGTAGCACAAACTTTTGGGGCTTTATATTTGTCATTTATAAAGAGAAGGTGTTTGAGTAAAGGATCTCTAGTTGTGAAGTCTCCATTCTCTTTTTCTCTAGGGAAGTCATCTTCTGCAGATAGCAACCTGGAATTCTATTCACAAATGTCTCTAGGAAAGAGGATTCCTGACATATTTATGACTTTTTTTAGTTTTAGTTGCTGAGTATCTCTTGTTATTTCAGGGATCTAACCCAATGAGAAGCTGAAAAAAAATCTGGGAAGATTTCAAACACTTTATAATTGAGAATGGAAGCACAGGATTCTGTTTGATGCAATTGCACCATCTTTTGACTGAATTGCTTACTGGAGGTTTGACATACCAAGGCAGGGAAAATATTTAAGGGGAAGTATAAAAATTACTCTGCCAAAAACTGAGGTTTAAATCTTGTGTTTGGAGGTCTCTCATCTGACAATGAATGACAAACCAGTTCAGTGAAAAAAAGCTGGTGGTTCCTGGAGATATGGAAAAATTAGGGGCTTGTCTTCTGATCTTAGTCTTTATTATTTAATGATATTTTAGTTCAAACTTGAGAAGAGGAAACTATTTAAGTCATGACTGAATTTACTGGAGTTCCTGGCAATGTCTATGGAAAAAATGCATAACTCTTAGAAGTAAGATCCTCTTTAAAAAAAAAAAACAAAAAACAACCCATACCATCTTGGAATCAATACTGCGAAATGGTTCCAATGTAGAAGAGTGGTAAGGGCTAGGTATTAGGAGTTAAGTGACTTGTCACACAGTGAGGAAGTGTCTGAGGTCAAATTTGAACACAGGACTTCTTTTCTCTAGACCTGGCTCTCAATCCACTGAGCCACCTAGCTGTCCCATAGCAAGACTTTCTGAAATGAAGATGCATAATCCTAAATCTCTACTAAAAGAAAAAAAAATCAGTTTTAAGGTCATAAGAATTTAGAATTGGAAACAGTGTTAGAAGCCATCTAGTCTAATCACCTCATTTTGCAGATGAGAGACCTGAAGCCAGAAAAGTGAAGTTATTTGCTCAAGGTCATCTAGGTAATAAGTAGAAGAATCAGGATCTGAAGGGAGGTTGTCTCATCTCATATTCAGGACCATGCTTTATTTTACTCTTTGATTACCTCCTCTCCAGGTCTCTTGCCCCTTGAACCAGAAACAATGTTCCGTGGATGTAAGTTTTCCATCTCTGGAACCCCTGGCCCAGGGACCCTGCTGATCTTTTGGTGAGCATCTCCTAGGGCCCCTATTAGGATGGCTTTCATAATGCCTCACTTTGTTCCCTGGCTATCTTCTTGACAACTTCTGTGTCACCATTTGTTTCCCTCTTTCCTTCTCCCTTTCTACTTTTAAAACCATAACAAGATACATGTTGTCATATCTATTACAAGAATCTTCTTTTTGTTTTTTAATTTAGGGGAGGCCTTGGGGGGGTAGACCCCTTTCCTACTAAAGAAACAAAAAGCAAAGTGGATTATTTAATCTAAAAAAGTTAAATAAAAAAGAAATTAAGAACCTTAATAGAGTTTTTAGAGATGTTAAATAGGCTCGATGGTGATTAATGGATGGGTATAGAAAGGAATATACATATACAAGCTATCTATGGTACCTTTATAAAAACTGACTATGAACCAAGTCATAAAATGCTCATAAACAAATACTTTCAGGCAGCATGTTAATGAAAAGATTTCTGGATTGTATTTGAATTCAAAGAACCTTCATTAAAATCCCAATTCACCCACTTGTTAGCTGAGTGACCTTGAGTAAATTACAGCCTCTCTGAGGCTTAGTTTCCCCCTCTGTAAAATGAAAAGTTTAGACTATGTAACGTCTAAATTCATTCCAGCTCTTAATCTATGATTCTATGGCATCTTGTCCCTTGAAACAACCCTATGGGGAAGGATCAGTGGGCAGTATATTGTCCCTATTTAATTGATGGTCAACCAGCACAATATAATTGTGAGCAGAATGATGAGAGTTAGGTTTAAATTGTTCTTGATTACACATTCACAGAGTTTTAGATCAGATTTAGAGTCGTCCTTGTTTCTCAGGCCCTTACTAGGAAATTTAGAGTCCCCTTGGCTCCTACCTGCCAAAGGAATGTGAAGCAGATGATAATCCAGATGACTGGAAGCCACAGACCATTCAGATACAATACAGCATCCATCAACCGCTGTACATCCACAGACACCAGATTGATGATCTCTCCCACTGCAGCAGTTTTCCGCATAGCATTTGAGAGAGCCAAAACCTGCATTAGCCATGGAATAAAAGTATTTTAGGTCTGATAGAAAGGAGAACTTTCCAGAGGAAAGAGTATAAGGATTTACTGAGAGTGGTAAGGCTCAGGTCACTGGGATGAGAGAGGACTAAATAGACTCCTGGAACAAGGACAGAACTTGTTCTTTTTGTTGCATCTTTGTTTCCCTTGCATAGATACTGCTTGTTTGTTTTTTAACCCTCACTTTCTGTCTCTCTGTCTCAGAATCAATACCGTGTATTTTGGCAGAAGAGTAGTAAGGGCTGGGCAATGGGGATTAAGTGATTTGCCCAGGGTCACACAGCTAGGAAGTGTCTGAGGCCGAATTTGAACCCAGGACCTCTCATCTCCATGCCTGGCTCTCAATCCACTGAGTGATACTAACTGTTTTATTCACTTAGTGCTTTACTATCTTGCATATTATAGTCAGGGGTGAGTTAGAGCCAATACATACTGACTGTAGTCATTGTTAAATTTTCAGTGTGAGTATTTACATCTTGGAATTCAGTAAATTCTATAAATCAGGGCTTTATTTGTTTGTCTAAACTAGGGATCGGCAAACTACTAGAGTCTGTTACATAAGAATGGTTTTTACATTTTAAAATATTTATTTAAGAAATATTTAAATATATAAATATACAAATAATAAAACATATGAGAAACATTAAATATTTAACAATGAAAAATATTAATTTAAGTATACATTTTAAAATGTAAAAACCCATTCTTAGCTCTTGGGCCATTGAAAAATAGGTTTCTAGTGGGCTGTTGTTTGCCTACCCCTGGTTTGGATTCAAGAAAGTAATGGCCTTAAAAGTGTCATGCATACATTTCCCCCACAGAGAATTTGTTGTTATATATTTACTAGCACATCCCTGATTGTAGCTCTTGTTCAGATCATTCCCTCATACATATCCAGTCTATCAGTTGAATCAATTATGCCTTTGTTTCAAACCAAACTCAGTGCACTAGTATCCCTTTCCCTCTGCCTTCTCCAGTGGTACATAATCTGGGACCCACACAGGATGAGAGCACATCTGCAGGATATGGACAGATGAAAGAGGAACTTTCTCTTCTCTCCTCATCTCTGAAACAGGAGCATCATTCAGTCCTGTGTGTGGATGTGGCATGGCTTGAAGGGTGTCCTAAAAGGCTTCCCTTAAAACAAAACAAAACAAAACTATACCATCCAGGTACCATGGTACCTAAAATGCCCCATTCCTTTCCAGCCCCCTTTTAAAATTTAGATTCGAATACAGAGCACAGTGGCTTAGTTCTTTAATTTATTTTGCCATTTGGTCAGAGAAAGATGGTAGATCTCAAGCTTAAACGTTCTGAGTTGCATCAGGCTAGACTGATTGGATGTCTTCTCTAAAGTTGAGCATTAATAACTCCTAGGAAGCTGAGGGGTGGGATGAGGGCTGGAGGGCACCAATTTGCTTAAGGAGTGGGGAAGTGGCCCAAACTAGAAATGGAGCAGGTCAAAGCTCTCATGCCAATTGGAGTGCCATGAAGTTCATGAGTAGCCCCTATAGTTGCAGCCTGGAAAGGAGGCTCAGACTTTTAAAAAAGTAAGTACTGAGAGTGGTAAGTTGGCACAATGGAAAATCATGAACTTAGAATTAAAGGACTTGAGTTCACTCAAATAAACTTACCACTTCTTATTTGGGTGACATTGAACAAATTACTAACCACTCAGTTTCTTCACCTGTAAAATGAAAGGGATGACCTCCTTATAGGGAGGTGAAGGACTCAAGGTGCAGAAAGAGACATACATTTTTTTGAAAAGACCTCTGAGTGGAGTTGCTTTTGCTTGTCTATACATCTTTTTTTTTCTTTTTAAAACCCTTGCCTTCCATCTTGGAATCAATACTATGTGTTGGTTCCAAGGCAGAAGAGTGGTAAGGGCTAGGCAATGGGGGTCAAGTGACTTGCCCAGGGTCACACAGCTGGGAAGAGTCTGAGGTCAAATTTGAACCCAGAACCTCCCTTCTTTAGGCTTGGCTCTCAATCCACTGAACTACTCAGCTGCTCTTGTCTATACATCTTTGTCTATTTTTATTTCTCCTAGTTTTCAATGGAATGTTAAAGGAAGGGAAGGTTAGCAACTGGTTAGCAATAACAAGTGTTCTTGTTCAACTACTCTTTATGACCTGGCAGTCCATACTATCCATCAAATTTTCTTGGCAAAGATCCTGGAGTGGTTTGTCATTTTCTTTTCCAGTAGATTAAGGCAAACAAATTAAGTAACTTGTCCAGGATCACACAGCTAATTAGTTTCTAAGGCCAGATTAGAACTCAGCAATATTAGTCCTCCTGACTCCAGGTCCAGCACTCTATGTACTGAACCACTTGACTTCTACTCATGAGAGTAGTTACAGAAATACCACTAGGCTGCCCATGAGAATAGTTACAGAAATATCACAGTAATTCATGGGAAAATGAATTATTAGGCCCTTGGTCTTTTGGTATAGAGTACTGAGTGGCTGTCTATGGGGAGATGAGATAGATGCTAAAAGGAAAAGGGCACGGAAATCCATTGCAGATAAAGCTTCTTCAGTGTTTCCTGAGAATCATATCATAGGAGACTGTTGAGGTTTCTCTCCTTGTCTTTCCATCTTGGGGTAGCTTAAGTGGCTCAGTGGATAGAAGAGTCCTTGTTTCAAATCTGGCCTCAGGTACTTCCTAGATGTGTGACCCTTGGCAAGTCACCTAACCCCAGTTGTCTAGCCCTGACTGATCTTCTCCCTTGGACTTAGCATCAATTCTACAACAGAAGGTAAGGATTTTTAAAAGGGGACGGGGGGGGGGGGGGAAGAGGGGGGAAGATGCATAATTAGGGAGACTGGTTGACCAGAAACACTTTCCCTTGGGGTTCCTGATATCCTCTGGTCACTGCTTTGTCCAGAGTGGGTGGACTCACCTTCCTGTACACCAGACCCATCACAGCTGTCCGCAGTCTTATCTCCAGGACCATGCACACATACATGTGGCGTTGCTCAAACAGGGTTTGCAGGCAGGCAGAAAGGAAGAGTAGTACTGCATAGAAATAGCCCTTCCAGGCTGGAGCCTCAGGATCACTGATGAACTCTAGGAAAAAGCTCCAGGAAGAAGGACTACCAGTGAGAGAATGCAATCATCTCAGGGATCACTTACCAAAGTCTGGGCTATCTTTTTGAGCAACATTAATATTTAAATTATTATTTGATGATGTGACAGAGGCTGGCACATAAAGAAAAAGTGCCAGGCTGAAGAGTGTGTGGGACTAATCACCTTGATAGGGGAGGGGTCCCAGGAGATGGGAATCTTGAGTAGGAGAAGATTCTGGCTGGAAGAACAGTTGGTCTGTCAATAGGGAGAAGCCAAAGTGAGAAGGTGGAATAAGACTTTCTCTTGAAGGTTACCCACTTTTCCTGCTTGTGACTGGAAATCTTTCCCCCCAACACTTCCCAATTGAAGGGATCCAGAGAAGAGAAACCTGAGAAAAGACATTTTGAATCTGTCAGACTACCTCAGCTTCTGTTGCCATGGGTTTGAACAGTGATCAAGGGGCAAAACTCAGGGACAGTCAACCTGACTATCTCTCAGGGGGCTCAGGCTGCCAAAGCCTGAGTTCCCCCCAAACTCAAGGAGAAAGGGAAAAGGGTTTTAGATAGAGACAGGGATCCTCCTTTTCCCCATTTTCCTTTCCCATTCCTTCCCTGCCAGTTACTCCCGTTATTCCCTTTTATTCCCTGATTGAACTGACATTAAAATTAAATTGCCATTAAACATAAATTGAACTGACATTAAAATTAAAAGTTATCTTTTCCCCAAGCTGTGAATCAAGTGTGAGTGAACAGATCAAGGGGAGACCCTTTGGTCTCAAATAGTGGAGGGGCAACATAAGGGACAAGACAAAATCTGGGAGAGCAGCCATAGCTAAGGAGGGAAGGCAGAAGGGGGAAAATCTTCAACCCCCCTCTCCTCTCTCTGAGCCAACCCTAAACATAAGCTGTCCTCTCCTAGATCCTGTTCCCTTTATCATCCCCAAATCTTTTCTCCATTACATCTGCTGTCTCCCCTGAACCTTGTTTTGAGAAGGGAGGTATCCACTCTTTTCCTCTTTCAATACTGGAAGACTTACTCTCGATTTCAACTGGCACCCTAGAATTTAGCTGAACCCCATTTAAAAAAAAAAGCTTTAGTGATTCACTATCACCAACTGTCACCAGCTGTCATCAACTGTTAGTCGGAACTCCTGAGGCTAGCAACAGTTGTCATTGGCTCTGCCTAAGGGTTTCCACACAGGATAAAAGACATCTTGATTCTTGGTGTGGGGAGTAGAAGCCAGTCACCAACTGCCACTCTGGTCAGTTGGAAAACTGAGGAAGTGAGGCCAGTGTAAAAGGGGCTGTACTAGGGCTGTCAGCTTATAGGATCTAACCATCTTATCTTAGTTAGAAGCAAAGCTTGTAGGGACAACAACCATTTTCTAACTGTTAACTCCTGACAGAGCCTAAGAAAGATCTAATGGGAAACATGTTACAACTAATATTGTGATCTGCTGTGGTGGGAATAATTGTAATTTATTGGGGCTATTGTATAATTTATAATACAATGGTAGGGACAATAGATAATGTTCTGGGGACATTAGCCAATATGACTATGGGATGGATACAGATGCCAATGAATTATCTAGATGTGAATTACATCTGGCAAATCATACACCAAATTTATGTGGTGTTTGTGGCAGTGACTAACATCTTAAAGAACATCAAAGCTGTTTCCAACCTGATCTTCCAAAAGAAAACTGTACATGCTCCAGACATCAATAATAGATTAGAGGCATTGTTTGGTCAGATCCCTATCATAAATGAGATATGACAAGATTACATGCAGAGAAAAAAAGTAGTTACTAATACTAAAAATGCAACACCATTAGGGGCAGTAGGGGGAAGTGACATGGCTACTGATACAATAGCAAAATGCAACAAGGCACCAACTAATGCATCTGCTAACAATCTTGTAAATGCACCAAAGGTTCAAAAGATTAAACCTTCACCTGATGTAGCTAAGGTCACTGATAACTCTGGCATCTTGCATGCAAAGGTTCATAAGTCATTCACCACCCATGAATTAGAGTCTTTACATAAATGCATGCCTAAATTTTTATCAGAGCCTCATCTTGCGATCAAAGAACTAAAAAGAGCACTCTGCCTCTATGAATCAGATTTTGAGGAGGTAGAAATTCTTTTATCTGAACTTTTTATGCTTCAGGAACATAAAAACTTTATTGAACAAACTAGAAAAGATTCCTCACTCACAAGCTGGCCAGAAGTTTTTGAGGATCTGGATTTTTCTAATCCAAGATCAATGACTTATCTAAAAAAATGCCATGAGGATCTATTGCAGGGAATGAAGCAATTGTCAGAAAGATCAAAAGAATGGAGAAAATTTGACATATTATTCCAAGAAAAAAAATGAACATCCAAGCACATTTATTGATTGCCTTATTGAAAAAACCACAGGACTATTGGGCTTTAATCTTGATTCAAAAGAATCAGAGGCACATGTGAGGAGAAAATTTCTCAAGGGCTGTGATAAGCACTTGAGGGATTTCTTCAGGAGCTATTTCTGTAAGTTTGAAACCCTCTCACTTTAAAAACTTAGGGACATTGCCACCTATCTACACAATAACTAAGTAGATCAGGAAAGGGAAGAGGATGATCTAAAGAAAAAACTCCAAGAGACCTGTGAAATATTAAGGCAGAAAGAAATACAGAAGGTTAAGAACCTGGTTACAATTAAGACATTTAACAGATAAACCACACAGTATAGACAGACACCCCAAAGTCAACAGAGGGTGCAAAGAGATACTAGAACTTGCTTTTTATGTTCTCTTCAGGGACACATAGTAAGAAACTGCCCAATGAAACATTGCTATGAACAGGGTTAAAATAAGAGAGATGGGAAAGGTCAAAATGCATATCATCAAGGAAAAGAATACACTAACAAAAACTATGAGAGACAGGACTCTAATAGCAAACAGTGTTGCTCTCACTGCAAACTGAAAGAACAAGAGACCCCAGACCTGAAATCCATGGAAGCAGTAATAGTTTCTGGAGCAAAACCCCATTATTCAGAGGTTGTAGCTAGGATTGATCATACTACATTATGCCAGGTGCTAGCATTATCTAGTAAAAAAAGAGATGAATTTGGGAGGTACCCCAGGGAGGAAACATGAGGGCATGATCATAAAGGGCAAAAAGGGAGATGGTAGAAAGGAAAAAAGAAAACGTTAAAATTTTAGTGGTGGAGAAACAGATAGTTGGGCAAGATACCAAGGGAAGCAACTTAAGTATAAAACAAAAGTCTAGAATTGAGGTGGAGAATAAAATTGCACAGATAATAACAGACATGAAACATGACATTTATGGTTCACAATACATGGCATAAAACTGCATGGAGAAAAGCAAGGAACAGATTAAAACCTTTTTGGAAAAATTCTTAGTTTGTAGAATGGGCCTAGAGAGTAGAAAATCAAACAGGGCTAGTAAATCTTTAAAATAGCAATTTAAGTATCCAGACCATTCTGATAAGGCAGTCAAATGGTACATTTTTGCAAAGGACCTGAAAGTTAATACATTTGAATATCAAGGAGGGGAAAGAAAGAGAAATGAGGGAAGAACTAATTTAAACCATAGAGCCAAAGACTTTCACCCACAAGATCATATAACACTCAAAGATACCAGTCCTGGGGATGAGTTTAGCACAGATCAATACCAAACTTCCAATGACTGTCTATTTCCTGAACCAGAGACTGCAAAACAATCTAAGGGAGTGGGAACAGAAGAGTCTTTGATAGTGAAACATCATCCAAGCAGTTCTCAGACTGAAATTAATACAAACACAAACCTTTCCTCTGAGCAAGCTGTTAGCTCACAGACATCAATGGTCCAAAGTGATACAGAGTTAGTTAATAATAGTGCATCGAATGGGGATGGAATAACTGAAGAGGGGATGGAAAATTATACTATAACATCTACAATACCTGAAATATCTACTAATTGTACATGTGCATTACAAACCATGGGGCAAGAAGAAGGTTCTGATGATAATGGGAAACCTGTGCATGCAAACACCATAATAGCTAATTTACAAGACACTCCAGGGCCATACCTTGGGACAAAAGTGGGAAAACAAGGTTACAAACCTCTCAGTGATACAGGGGCAAGTGGATCTGTATTGAAGTCATTCCAGAAGATAGCACCATAGATTTCCAGTCACAAGCAGGAAAAAGTGGGTAGGTAACCTTCAGGAGAAAGTCTTATTCTACCTTCTCACTTCAACTTCTTCCGACTGAGAGACCAACTGCTCTTCCAGCCAGAATCTTCTCCTCAAGTTTCCCATCTCCTGGGGTCCCTCCCCCATCAAGGTGGTCAGTTCCATACACTCTTCAGCCTGGCACTTTTTATTTATGTGCCAGCCTCTGTCACAATGATGATAGCTAGATTTAGTGTTTTAAGACTAGCAAAGCACTTTATATATTTTTTTCTTAACTGGTTCTCACAACAGCCCTGGGGAATAGATGCTAATATCATCCCATTTTGCAAAGGAGCAAATTGAGACTGCGGAGGTTAAGTGACTTGCCCAGGGTTACACAAATCAGATAGTAAGTGTCTGCAGCAAGATTTTTTTTTTAGAAAACTTAAAAAATGTTTTATTGATGTATTTTTTATATGACAAACATTTAGAGATTTGAATATGGATCTTCCTCACTCCAACCCAAATGCTTTTTCTATCATGACATTAAACTAGGACTTAAAAAAAACTTACCTTCTGACTTTGTAACAACTCTAACCAGGACTGGTATCTTTGAGAGTTATATGATCTTGTGGGTGAAAGTCTTTGGCTTTATGGTTTAAGTTAGTTCTTCCCTCATTTCTCTTTCTTTCCCCTCCTTGATATTCAAATGTATTAACTTTCAGGTCCTTTGCAAAAATATATCATTTGACTGCCTTGTCAGAATGGTCTGAATACTTAATAGGGTTAAGTGACCTGCCTAGGGTCATACAGCTAGGAAGTGTCTGAGGACAGATTTGAGCCCTGGTCCTCCCAACTTCAGCCATGGCTCTCTATCCACTGTGCCCCCTAGCTGCCCCTAGCTAAGGACTGTGCAAATCCACCTCACTTAAATCTAATTCATGAAGGTCCTCTTCAAAAATGAAATTCAAGAGGATAGGTTTCTCTCCTCATCTTTCCAACTTGGGGCAGTTAGGTGGCTCAGTGGATTCAGAGCCAGGCCTAGTGAGAGGAGGTTGTGGGTTTAAAAGTGGTCTCAGACACTTCCTAGCTATGTGACCCTGGGCAAGTCACTTAACCCCCTTACTGCTCAGCCCTTACTGCTCTTCTGCTATGGAACCAATACAAAGAATTGGTTCTAAGATAGAAAATAAGGGTTTTAAAAACAAAAACAAAAGTGAAGGATGAACAACAATCTCAACAAGGATTGGATAAGGTTGGTCATTTTCTTGATTTTCTTTCTTCCTCATTCATTTCCTTTCTTAGTCACCCATTTTTCCCTGACCCAGCTCCTACATCATGGACAAAGAGCAAGGAAGGGAAGGAAACATTTTGAGGCAAAGGGGACTGTCAGTTCTCCCTCTAGGGCTGCCCAAGTAAAGAGTGTCAGCCTTGCAGGGATGGCCCCTGACAAGCTTGGGAAGACAATCAAGGGCAGGTCCTTGCCCTGGTAACTACCTCAGTATCTTTGGGACGGCAAATCTGAAGACATCGCAGACGATTAAGCTGAGAGTTCCAAGGAGGAAGGTGCCATTAAACACTTTCCAAATCGCCTTCAGCAAAGGGAATCTGGGACTCTGATGCCCCTGCAGGAAAGTTTCAGTCTCTGGAGGGAGTGCTGGTTCAGCTCTGTTTCCTCCACCCCTTTCAAATCCCATCTCCTCTTTGGTCCTTAAGAAAGAAAGGAGCAAGTTCAATTAGGATAGCAACTTGGCTCACTTGTAATTCTTTGTGTACAAAGGTAATGCTGCTACTGTTCCACTTCTTGTAGTTGTCTATTTGTTTCCACCCATATCTGATTCTTTGTAACCTCCTTTTTTGGGATGTGTGTGTGTTGCTTTTCTTGGCAAATACATTGGAGTGGTTTGCTATTTCCTTCTCTAGTTCATTTTACAGATGAGGAGACTGAGGCAAACAGGTGTAAATAACTTACTCAAAGTCAATCAGCTAGTCAGACCCCAAAATCTTCCTGGCTCTGAGCCTGGTATTCTATCTGCTTTGCCATTTAGCATCCTCTCAGATCTTTTTGAACCCAAGCATGACAGGTGGAAAGGGAATGAGTATTTATTAAGTACCTACTATGTGTCAGGCACTCTGCTAAGTTTTGTATAAATGTCAGGCTTGATCCTTACAACAATCATCCTGGGATGTGGGTGGGAATATTTTACTGATTTTATAGTTGAGGAAACTGAGGTAACCAAGAGAGTAAGTGACTTGTCCAGTCATCTAGTCTTATATTGGATTTGAATCTTGGTCTTCCTCTATCTCCTGAGCCACATAGCTGAATAAGATTTTCCATTTATCTTTCCTTGATTCAGCCCAATGCCTGTCAAAATCTTTTTGAATCTTGACTGTAATTGCTTATGTTAGATATTCTTTCCCACTTCATGACATCTATAAATTTGATAAACATGTCAACTATTCTTTAATCCCAATAATTAATAAAAATGTTACACAGCATAGGGCCACATCCCTGGTGCACTTCATTGGAGACTAAGATGACATTGAGCCATTTAACCGTTACTGGTTCTGGTCACTAAATGAGCTACAAATCCATTTATTTGTATAATTTTCCTAGGCTATACCTCAATCTTTCCCATAATAATTATTTTCAATACTTCAACAGATACTTTGCTAAAGTCCAGGGAATCCATATCGACTGCACTCCCCTGAGCTACCAGTTAAGTAATCCTATCCAAAAAACAAGTTGTAATATATGAGTGTATATATATATATGTGTGTGTGTGTGTGTGTGTGTATAAATATATATCTAAATGTAAATTATATGGTTTGTGACATATACACATGCATACTTAAATATATATATGCATATATATATATATTTATCTATCAGATAAATCAGATCTAGAATATAATATTCTCTTGTTGGTTTCATCTTCGAAAGGATGAAATTTCACTTAAGAAAAATCAAGAAGTAACTAATAGTAGCAGGTGTCTGGATAGAGAGCTGGCCTTGGGATTATGGGGAGCTGGGCTCAAGGTCTGACTGACTCACCCTGGCTGTGTGTCCCTAGTTAAGTCACTTGATTTCTCAGTGTCCTAGTTATGGGCAGTTAGGTGGTATACTAGATAAAGTGCCAGACCTGGAGTCAGGAAGACACATCTTCCTGAATTCAAATATGATCTCAGACAATAACTGTGTGACCCTGGACAAGTTGCTTAGTCCTATTTGTCTCCATTTTCTCGTCTATAAAAATGACCTGGTGAAGAAAAGTCAACCACTTCAGTATCTGCCAAGAAAACCCCAAATGGAGCTACGAAGAGTTGGATACAACTGAAAGCAACACTCTTCTATATGAATACTCTTTGCCAAGCCCAAGATCTATTTCATGAATTTCTTATCTATTTCCACTTTCTATCCAATTGTTCTATAGGGTACTTTGATGACAAAACTGCTTCTATTTCACTCTCCATCAACATATACCCCAATCTTCCCCATCATTTTTCCTACCTCTGGTACTTGGATTTCCTCGTGTGATTAGTATACCTTCTTAATGTGTAATGCTATCTCTTCCCTTCTTGTCTATTCTGTCATTTTTCTTTCTTTTATTTTTATAAAATAACAACTCTAAAAGAGAATGGCAAGGGCAAGGTAACAAGGTTAAGTGACTTGCCCACGGTCACACAGCTAGGAAGTATCTGAGGTCACATTTGAACCTAGGTCCTCCCAACTCTAGGCTTGGTACTCTAATCATTGATGTTTCTTTTGAATAAAGTTTATCCATTCAGAACCATGGGTTTTTTAAGCAGTAGAAATTCATTTTTTCTGAGTTATCCATATTTCCTTATTCCTTGACTTACCCCTTGACTAGGGGCACAGGCATATGAAATCTGGGGCAAAGGATGTAATTTCTGTCTTGAGAGTACAGTGAAGCTACCTCACTGAACACCATGCTCTTTCCAAGTGAGCTAACCAAATAGACCTTTGATTTCAATAAGCCTTTGGCTTTTGACACCCTGGAAAACTAACATAAAGCCAGCCTTCACAGAAAAAGAAATCAAAGCTTAGGACCACCCTCCGGTGAGTAAATATCTCTCTGAGAGGATCATACCTTTAAGCTTTAATAATGTAATACTTATGACTATTTTATATTATTCTATTTTTTATTTTAAACCCAGATCTTCCACCTTAGAATCAATACTACATATTGGTTTCAAGGCAGAAGAGTGGTAAGGGCTGGGCAATTGGGGGTTAAGTGACTTGCCCAGGGTTACACAGCTGGGAAGTGTCTGAGGCCAAATTTGAACCCAGGACCTCTCATCTCAAGGCCTGGCTCTCAATCCACTTAGCTACTGCCCCAACTTATGACTATTATTGACTATTAGAAATTAGCTGAGAGGGAAGGTGGAGTACAGGATAGGGTAAGGTAAATAAGGAATGGTTATGATTTGGTCGAGAATACTCTGAAAGGTAAAACAAGATGATACTAGAACTAAAGTTTATAGAATTTTCATTTGTTCATGGATGATCTGGCTCCTGGCCAATGGAGTACTTACTGTTGGGTTTCATTACAAATCCTCTTCCATTCACTTTCAAGTCGGGATATGATTTCCTCTGATGAATTTTCTTTTCCAAGTGACCAAAGGTCATCCATTTCTAAGGGCTTCCTGTAGCCCTGCCACACTAGCCTGTAAAAGAGAATCCTCTAGGAAAAATTACAAAAGACGACCCCATCATCTCCTCATGACCCCATCTCATCTTTATTAACTGAGGGAAGAGACAGCTCTATAAAGAAATATAGAACAGTGTCACTTTGCTTCTTCGATAAACGTGCAGAAAAGACTGTTTTTTATTCTTCTCACCTTGGTAACTGCTCATCAGACAACTCCTCCATGTGTGCTCTTGACTCCATCTCCTGTCTTCTTCAGCACATTGTTCCATCATTGAAACCTCCCTCCCCAGCATTCAGTTTCTCCCTTCTACTAATAACTTCCCTATTGCAATATTCCCTATTGACTGCCCAAGACTCCTTTATCCTTAAAAACAAACATAAAAACCTACTCACTAGATCCTACCATCCCTTTGAACTACTAATCTATACTCCTCTTACCTTTCTCAGCTAAACCATCAAAAAAGCTGGGTACTTTCACTGCCTTGACTATTTCTTTTCTCACTGGTCTCCAACTTCACCATTCATTTGATTTTTTTTGAAAAGTTTATTTAATTAGTCAGTTTAGAACATTTTTCCTTGTTTACAACAATCATATTCTTTCCCTCCCCTCCCCACACCCCATCCTGTAACCGATGCACAATTCCACTGGATTTTACATATGTCCTATTCTCATGTTGTTGATGTTTGTACTAAGATGATCATTTAGAGTCTACATCTCCAATCACATCCCCCTCAACCCATGTAATCAAGCAATTGTTTTTCTTCCGGTTTTCTACTCCCACAGTTTTTCCTCTAAATGTGGATAGTGTTCTTTCTCATAAATTCCTCCAAGTTGTTCTGCATCACTGCATTGCCACTAATGGAGAAGTCCATTACATTAGATTGTACCACAGTGTTATCATTCTCTGTGTACAATGTTCTCCTGGTTCTGCTCCTCTCACTCTGTATCATTCCAGTCCCCATGGAATTCCTCCACTTTATTATTCCTTTGAGCACAATAGTATTCCATCACCAACATATACCACAATTTGTTCAGCCATTCCCCAATTGAAGGGCATCCCCTCATTTTCCATTTTTTTTGCCAACACAAATAGTGTAGCTATGAATATTCTTGTACAAGTCTTTTTCCTTATTGTCTCTTTGGGGTACAAACCCAGCAGTGCTATGGCTGGATCAAAGGACAGATAGTCTTTTAAAGTCCTTTGGGCATAGTTCCAAATTGCCCTCCAGAATGGTTGGATCAATTCACAACTCCACCAGCAATGCATTAATGTTCCAACTTTGCCACATCCCTTCCAGCACTCATTACTTTCCTCTGCTGTCATGTTAGTCAATCTGCTAGGTGTGAGGTGGTACTTCAAGAGTTGTTTTGATTTGCATCTCTCTGATTATGAGATTTAGAATAATTTTTCATGTGCTTATAAATAGTTTTGATTACTTTATCTGAAAATTGCCTATTCATGTCATTTGCCCATTTATCAATTGGGGAATGGATTGATTTTTTGTACAATTGATTTAGCTCTATAAATTTGAGTAACTAGACCTTTGTCAGAGGTTTTTGTTATGAAAATCCCCCCCCCCCCATTTGTTGCTTCCCTTCTAATTTTGGTTGCATTGGTTTTGTTTGCACAAAACCTTTTTCATTTGATGTAATCAGAATTGTTTATTATACATTTTGTAATTTTTTCTAACTCTTGATTGGTCTTAAAATCTTTCCTTCCCCAAAGATCTGACATGTATACTATTCTGTGTTCACCT
Source organism: Monodelphis domestica (assembly GCF_027887165.1). Taxonomy (NCBI): domain Eukaryota; kingdom Metazoa; phylum Chordata; class Mammalia; order Didelphimorphia; family Didelphidae; genus Monodelphis; species Monodelphis domestica. The sequence goes on along the minus strand of NC_077233.1, from coordinate 236,113,106 downwards.
AATTTACTTAGAGTTTCTTTCTTTATATTTAAGTCATTCACCCATTCTGAGTTTATCTTGGTGAAGGGTGTGAGATGTTGATCCAAACCCAATCTCTCCCATACTTTCTACTCCCCCTTATTATTCCCTCTTATTTTCTTTAGTCTTTTTAAACTAGCCCCCCCCCCCCTCTCCCTCTCTTGTATTGCTTCCTTCCCCACCAGTCCATTTGTTATCCTTCTACTTCTCTATAGGGAGCAAATCAATTCTCTGCTCCAATGGGTCTAATTGTTCTTCCCTCTTTGAGTCAATTTCAATGCACATAAGAATTAAATATTTCCTGTCTCCAATCTCTTTACCCTTCCAGTGTATTGGTGTTCTCCCTCACTCCCGCCATGTACTTCTTTATGACATATACATTTACCTCATTTTGTTTCTTTTCCCATTTCTCTTAGTAGTAACCTCTTTTTTTTACCTCTAGTTATATATATATATATAAAATGTATGTCTTGGCATTTCATCCTATACAGGTTATCACTGTTCCCTCTAAGTATAATTCTTCTAGCTACCCAGGTGATAATAACAATTTTTAAGAGTTACCAATATCCTCTTTTCTTGTGGGGATACAAATCATTTTAACTTATTGGGTCCCTTAAAAAAAGGTTTGTTTTTTTGTTGTTTTTTTCCCCTTTCTTAATTATTTTTTGGTGATTCTCTTGAGTTCTGTGTTTGGGCATCAAATTTTCTGTTCAAGTCTGGTCATATCTTTATGAATGCTTGGAAGTCTTCTATTTTATTAAGTGACCATACTCTCCTCTGCAAGAATATAGTTGGTTTTTCTGGGTAGTTGATTCTTGTAGATCTAGTTCCCTTGCTTTCCAGAATATCATATTCCATGCCTTTCAGTCCTTCAGTGTAGATTCAGCCAGATTCTGTGTTACCCTAACTGTGATTCTATGGTATCTGAATGACTTCTTCTTTGCAGCTTGTAATAGTTTTTTACTTTGGTCTAGTACTTGAATTTGGCTCTAAAATTCCTGGGTGTTCTCAGTTAAGGACTAAGTACAGGATGTGATCTGTGGATTCTTTCAATCTCCACTTTTCCCTCTTGCTCTAGAATGTTGGGCAGTTTTCTTGGATAATTTCCTGTAGAATGATGTCCAGGCTTTTTCTTTTTTCATGATCTTCCTGTTGTCCAATGATTAAGTTGTCTTTCCTGGACCTGTTTTCTAGATCTTCCCTTTTGTGGATGAGGTGTTTCATATTTTCCTCAACTTTTTCATTCTTTTGATTTTGTTTCATAGTTTCCTTCTACCTTGTGAAGTTGTTTGCTTCTAGTTGTTGGATTCTAGTTTTTGAAGACTGAATTTCAACCCTGGATTTTTTGGTCATCTTTCTCCTTCTAGTCTGATTTTCTTTAGAGGTCATCTTTCATCTTCTTTACCTCATATTTCATCTCCTCTGCCTCATTTTCAAGCTGATTAATTTTGACTTACAAGACACTATTTTCTGTTTCCAGATGATTTATTTTGCTTTTTAAATTCTTTCCCTAGTTGTCTTTAGCCTCTTTTAATTGTTTTTAGAATTGAATTTTGAGTTCTTCCAAAGCCTATTTCCAATTTGCTGGAATTTCTGCGTTTTTGCTTAGTGTTCCTTGATCCTTTTCTGTTCCATTTGCTCTTTTTTCATTGCCTAGATAGAAGCTGTTGATTGTAATTTCTTTTTTCTTTTTCTGTTGTTTACTTATATTTCCCTCTTCTTTCCCCCCAGTAGTTGCCTGTAGTCTCGCTTTTCTCATTATGTGCTGGATCTGTGGGTTTGGGCTATTCTGTCCTCAAGGGACTTCTTCTCTGTTCTGCTGATTGATCAGGTTAGTCAGATCGTCCCCAGCTGACAGCAGAAGCTGAAAAGGAGTCCCCAGCTGACAGCAGAAGCTGAAAAGGAGCTGAGCTTCCTGCCCCATCATCAAGGTTATTGCCTGTAATTTGTTGTAGCTTTTGCCCTTGGAGCTTAGTTAGCAAGGCTCTTAAATCAGTCTGTGGGGGAGGGGTGTTGGAGCTTGAGCTTCCCTGCCCTCTGAAGGCTTCTTATCTGCCCTACTGATGAGATTGAGCCAGGGGGAGGAGTTGATCTGTAAATCTGGATGTGCCCTGAGGCCAAAACCTCCAGAAAAGGGGAAGGGGCAAGATGGAGCACCTTGGCTGCAATGAGGCTGCCTGCTCTATGCTTCTCCAGCTGCCTCTACGCTGCCTATGTTCTACACCCTGAGCCTGACACAGCTATGCCAACAAGGTATTCCCTTGCTTGCCCAGAGATTCTAGCCACTGCTGAAGGCTCAGCACTGTAGGTGGGGGAGGGGTCCTGGGACCTTCCTTCTTCTTTCCCCTTAAACCGGAGAGTTCTAGAATTCAGGCTTTTTGGGGAGTGTACTTTTTAAGTTGGGTCTAGGAAGAGGGTTCCCGAGCTCTCTTCTGTTGTTAGACTTGGTTTTCAGTCCCCTCAAAGCATTGTGTTTTTGAGTTGGTGAGGAAGGGTTTACAGAGGTCTGAACTGTTGTTGTGTCTAAGCTGCCATCTTGACTCCACCTCTTCACTATTCATTTGAGACTATGCTCTCCAGAGTTACCAACAATTCTTTCTCTGAACTCATTCCTCTTGACTTTTGCTGCATTTGACACTGTCGATCACCTTTGTGTGCTAGATACTCTTTCTTTTTTGGGTTTTTATGATCTTCCTCTTTCTATTTATCTGATTTCTCATTCAACTTTGTTAGTTCATAATTTATAATTTGCTTTCTGTTTGTGTACTGCAAGAACCTGTGTTGAACCTTCTCCTTTTCTTTCTTTATGTACACGAGTTTAATCTCTATGCAAATGACATTCAAATCTATATATCCAAGTCTAACCTTGTTTTGGACTTTACTCTCACAGCATCAATGGTCCATTGGGCATCTCCATCTCAATGTCTCAATGGTACTTCAAACTCAGTATATCCACAATGGATCTCAAGATCTTCCTTCCTTCCCCTCTTCTCCTACCATTCTTCTTTTACTTTTTAGGGCACTAACGCTTTGCAACTTTTGGGTCCTTCTTGACTCTTTATTGATTAGATTAATGGCCTCTGAATTCACTAAAACTTTGGGTAGGTAAATGTAGTGGCACATGCCTACTGTCCCTGCTACTGGGGAGATTTTATGAGCTAAGCCAATTGGTACTAAGTGCAGCATCAGTACAATGGGTCATGAAAGCTACTGCATTTCCAGCCTGGGAAAGACAGGGAGAAAGAAAGGAAGAAAGAAAGGAGGAAAGAAGGAAAGGAAGAAAGAAGGAAGGAAAGAAGGAAAGAAAAAGGGAGGAAAAGACATGGAGTTAGACTTGATAGAGACATTATCAGAAGCTGTCTGGTCCAAGAAAGGAAGAAAGAAAGAAAAATAAAAAAGAGAAAGAGATAGAAAGAGACAAAGAGAGAGAGAGAAAGAAAGAGAGATAAAAGAAAAAAGGGAGGGAGGGAAGGAAGGAAGGAAGGAAGGAAGGAAGGAAGGAAGGAAGGAAGGAAGGAAGGAAGGAAGGAAGGAAGGAAGGAAGGAGGAAGGAAGGAAGGAAGGAAGGAAGGAAGAAACTTTGGGCACTGCTGTTTTGCTGAGGAAGCAATCAAGTAAGGTCTTTGGATACAGGTGTGGGTATTCCAGCTGAGGCTACACACTTAGTGTGACTGTGAACTAATGTTACATTGGACCTTGAAGGTAGATACTGGAGAATCAATTCTTATATTCTAAGATGTTTCTGAGTGTCTGTATTGACCTCCTAGAGATGGGAAAATACAACTGATGACACTGGGGGAAACTGTTAGACCTGGGAGAACCTTGTGAGATTGGATGGAAGTTAGAAAGGGGATTAAAAGAAGAAATGGAATGGTGTGTAGTAAAAAGATAACTGGCTTGTGAATCAGAGAATCTGGGTTTAAATATGGGCCCTTCTGTTTACTGCCTGTTTCCTGTTTGACAAGTTGATATGTCCTTTATGAGCCCCAGTTATGCACTTTGTTAAATGGCATACTTGACCACACAATCATAGAGATTTAGGGGACCCTTGAGCTATATGACATCTGACCAAGAATTCCTTCCAGAATCATAGGGGAAGAGACTTATAGATTTAGACTTGATAGAGACATCAGAAGCTGTCTGGTCCAAGCCTTTCAATTTATAGATGAGGAAACTAAGGCCCAGGTAGATTAAATAACTTGCCCAAGGTCACATATCCTTAAGAGATGGTTGGCTTGTCTTTTGCCTAAAGAGTTTTTCTCTCTCCTCCCTGGTGGTACAGAACCAACTATTTCCAAGGTAGCCATTTCTATTTTTGGGTTGCTCTAAATGTTAGGCAAAATTTTTCCCTCCTTGGACTCAATAACCTCCTCTGACTTCTCATTTGACTGATGATTCTATGATGCTATGATGATGCTTATGATGCTTAAAGCATTTTAATCCATGGTAGAAGAGTAGAATAATGGTCAAGGGCTTTAAGGGGCAATTCATAACAATATCCTGAAACTTGTTTTTTTCTTACCTAGAAAACCACCAGAATGTGACTTTAGAAGGAAATGAGGCTCCAGATTCAGGACATGGATTCTGGAAGAGGCAGAAGAAAGCTGACTTTTAAATTCATTTATAAACTACATAATCCCAGTATCCCTAATCTCTTTAAATCCTTCTCCCTAGCTTCTCCAGAGGACTGACCAGTAGTGTTTAAAACTTTGAATTGCTATTGTTGAGTTGTTTCAGGCATGTCTCATTCTTTGTGACACGTTTTAAGGTTTTCATGGCAAAGATACTGGAGTCATTTGCCATTTCTTTCTCCAACTCACTTTACAGATAAGGAAACTGAAGAAAACAGGTTTAATGTGATTTTCCCAGGGTCACACAGCTAGTAAGTATCTGAAGTTAAATTTGAACTCATAAAGATGAGTTTTCCTGATTCCAAGCCTAGTACTGTACACTGTGCCACCTAGCTGTTACAACTTTAAAAAATTACTGGAAACAAGACCTCTGGTGTAGTAGTGGATGCCCCACAGGCATTTTAAACTCATATTCAAAACAGAACTCATCATCTTTCCCATCCCTAGTCCCTCCCTTCTTGCCAACACCCTGCTTCTGAAGATACCACCATCTTCTCAGTCATCTAAATTTGCAACCTTGGTGTCCTCTTCAATTATTTACTTGAACGATAACCATATATCCAACCTGATGTCAAATCTTGTTTATACCAAAGCACTATGTCTCATCTATATCTCCTTATTTCCACTGACATAATCACCATGGTAGTCTAGGCCTTCATCATGTCTTGCCTGTATCTTTGTGACTACCTTTTCATTGGTCACCATACTAGAAGCCCTGATCCCATCCATTGCCTACCCAACTACAGAAGTCATCTTCCTTAGGTACACATTTGACCACGGTACCCTTGTTGTTGTTCAGTCATGTTTTAGTCTTGTGTGACTCTTTGTGACCCCATTTTGGGATTTTTTTGGCAAAGATGGTAGAGTGGTTTTCCATTTCCTCCCCTAGCTCATTTTACAGAAAAGGAACTGAGGCAAACAAGGTTAAATGACTTGCCCAGGGTCATAAAGCTAGTCTGAGACCAGATTTGAACTCAGGAAGATGAGTCTTCTTGACTTTAGGGTAGGTATCCCCTCAGTGTGTCACTCAGCTGCTCCATGGTAAACTCTAATAAGTCCCAATCATTTTCAGGATCAAATATAAAGTTCTCATTCTTAACATTTAAAGCCATTCATAATTTGACCTTTTCCAATCTTCTTATAATTACTACCTTTCCAGCTTCTTGAACTTTTCTCTCCTCCACATATTCTCTGATCCCAACTATACTGCCTGCTGTTCATCAAACATAACACTCCATCTCTAGTCTCCATGCCTTTGAACTGACTGTCCCTGAAGCCTAGGATGCTGTAATTCCTCACCTCTGGTTTTCCTGGCTTCCTTCAAGATTCAGTTCAAATCCCATCTTTTTTCAGTAGTTTTTTTTTTCCTGATTCTCCACTACTGCTAGTGCCTTCCCTCTGAGATTACCTACCATTTACACTGTAGGTATCCTAAAGGTACATACTTATTTAGAGGTTGTGTCCCCTTTTAGAATGTAAACTCCCAGAAGACAGGGACAATATTTTTGTCTTTCTTTGCATCCTTGGCTTAACACAGTATGAAGACTGTACTTAATGAATGTTTGTTGACTGACTAGTTGGTAGATCACTGAAGTAAGAGTCAGAAAATGTGAGCTTAAATCCTATCTCTGCTATTTGGACAAATCACTTCCCTTCTCTGTGAAATAGTAGGGAACATTCTATGAGGATATTAAGACAGTGAAAATAGCTCTTATTCCTGAAAAGCAAATGTTTGTTAGTTCAAAATTGATTAAATATAGCATTTCTTTAATTATTTCATGTGTGTATTTGTCTCCCTACCCTGACTGTAAATTCTTTCAAAATAGGATGGAAACAAGTGTTAATTAAACACTTACTATGTGTTAGCTAGGAGGGTGCAGTGGATAGAGCACTGGGCTTAGAATCACAAAGACTCATCTTCCTTAGTTCAAATCTGGCCTCAAAAATTTACTAGCTATGTGGCCCTGGAAAAGTTATGGTCCCACCATACTGGCGTAATGGAGAAGGTTTATAGGTGGATCAGAAAGATTCCGCCTGGTACTTTTCTTATGTGCCAACCTCTGTCACACCAGGCATGTTTGCTGTTTAGTCATTTAAGTCATGTCTGACTCTTTGGGACCCTATTTGGGGTTTTCTTGGCAAATATACTGGAGTGGTTTCCCATTTCCTTCTAAAATATTTTACAGATGAGGAAACTGAGGCTAACAGGGTTGTGCTAACAGGCTCAGGTTCACACAGCACAAAAGGTAGTCAGCTAATAAGATGGATATTTTAGAATCACAGACCCATAGAGTTGTAAACTACTGGAGAACTTATCTGTATCATTCACTTTCCCCTCCCTCCCATTCAGATGAGGAAACAGACCCTAAGAAGTGACATGTTTGTAGCAGAGTCAGGGTGAAGGGCAGCTAGGTGGTCCAGTGGCTAGAGCTCCAGTAATGGAATCAGGAAGATCTGAGTTCAAATCCAGTATCAGGCACTTACTAGCTGTGGGAACCTGAGCAAATCACTTAAACCTGTTTGCCTCAGTTTTCTCATCTGTAAAATGAGTCAGAGAAAGAAATGGCAAACTACAACAGTACCTTTCTTCAAGAAAACCCCAAAAGGGGTCACAAAGAGTTGGACATGACTGAAAGATGACTAAACAATAAAGAGCTAGTACTAAAACCAGGTTTTCTGAAGTCTAGTCTCACTATACTACACTATAACTTGCCCCTCTTTTTTGGAGAAGGATCCAGATGCTCACAGCAGGGCCTTACTCTTTCTATTTGTTTTAGGGGAAAGAGTGACACGGTTGACACTTACGGAGTCATGCATAATCTTTGAGAAGAATGGAGGCTGGTCTGCTAGGAAGGATAATACAAACTGTGCACCAATCAAAGCTGAATGAAAATAGGTTATGAGGTGGCGGAAAGTGTCTTCTGGAAAGCCCTGTGAAATTTAGGAACAATCAATCAATCCATAAACATTTATTTTATAATTATATATAATATTATTTTATAATATATATAATTACATACTTAATATAGCTACATGTTTATAACATTATTTTAAAATAAAAATATTTGATTTTTCCCAAGTACATTCAAAGACTTTTTTTAAACATTCATTTAAAAAATTTTGAGTTCCAAATTCTCTTTCTCATACCTCCTTCCTTTCCCTTTCCACCTCCCTCCCTGAGATAGTAAGCAAGCTAATATAGATTTTACATGTGCAATTATGGGTAAAGCATTTATTAAGCACCAACTAAGTACTAGCCACTGTGCTAGGTGCTAGGAATACAATGAATCCTCTCATTCATATGGCTGAGCAAGAAGGGTCTAACCCATGGAGTGGGGATGGGGGTGGAATAAACCTTGTTAAATTAAAAGTGAGGGAAGGAAGAGTCAAAGGAATAAAAAAAAATGACAGTAGATATGCTGGGGAAAATTCTTTTAGAAATGGCTTAAAATGTCTCCTCTATGCATTAAAATAGATTTTGATCCACAAATGGTTGATTTATACAAATTCTTTATATATAAAGAATTAGCTAGGTCTAGAGGTACAGGGTGGAGCAGGGCAGGACATTTCCCCTGAAGTGGCTATGGTGGCTAGAGGAAGATGATATTTGGGGCAATAGACTGTGTGTTGGAGCTGGAATTGTAGACCTGAGTATGAGTACTGACTCTACTTCTTGGGGTCACAGGATTCATAGTTACACCCGGAAGGGACCACAGAGGTCATTGAGTCCAATTCCACCCATTATACAGATGAGGAAACCGAGGCTCAGAGACATTAAGTGACTTGCCCAGAGTCATACAGCTAGTAAGTGCCTGAGGTTGTTTCAAAACCTAGCAAGATCAATGTACTCTCTACTGTGATACCCTGCCTCCAAAGCAAGTAACAAAACAAGTATCTTCTCTGGATTAAAATGAAGGGGATAAATGCTACCATCCTTTTAGTTCTCAATCTATAATCATATCATATAGGTTTATTAAGTACTCTGTCCATATATTTCTTTGAAACTCAGAAATTACCCTCTGAGAATAGACTTGGGGTAAATGATTTCAGCAAAATAGTATACAATAAACCCAAAGATCCCAGCTTTTGGGACAAAAATACTGGGAAAATTAGAAAACAATGTGGGAAAAATTAAGTTTAGATCAATATCTCACACCCTGTACCAAGATAAATTCAGAATGGGTAAATGGCTTAAGTATAAAGAAGGAAACTATAAGTAAATTAGGTGAACATAGAATAGTATGCCTGTCATATCTATGGGAAAGGAAAGAACTTAAGACCAAGCAAAGACAGAGAATATTACAAAATGTAAAATGAATGATTTTGATTACATTAAAGTAAAAAGTTTTTGTGCAAACAAAACCAATGCAACCAAAATCAGAAGGGAAACAACAAAGTGGGAAAAAATCTTTATAACAAAAACCTCTGACAAGGGTCTAATTTCTCAAATTTATAAGTAGCTAAATCAATTGTACAAAAATTAAGTCATTCCCCAAATTGATAATTGGGCAAGGGACATGAATAGGCAATTTTCAAATAAAGAAATCAAAACTATCAACAAGCACATGAAAAAGTGTTCTAAATCTCTTCTAATTAGAGAAATGAAAATCAAAACAACTCTGAGGTACCACCTCACACCTAGCAGGTTGGCTAACATGACAACAAATGAAAGTAATAAATGTTGGAGAGGATGTGGCAAAATTGGGACACTAATACATTGCTGGTGGAGTTGTGAATTGATCCAATCATTCTGGATGGCAATTTAGAATTATGTCCAAAGGACTTTAAAAGACTATCTGTCCTTTGATCCAGTCATAGTGCTGCTGGGTTTGCACTCCAAAGAGATAATAAGGAAAAAGACTTGTATAAGAATATTCATAGCTGCACTCTTTATGATGGCAAAAAATTGGAAAATGAGGGGATGCCCTTCAATTGGGGAATGGCTGAACAAATTGTGGTATATGTTGGTGATGGAAAACTATTGTGCTCAAAGGAATAATGAAGTGGAGGAATTCCATGTGAACTAGAACGACCTCCAGGAATTGATGCAGAGTGAAATGAGCAGAACCAGGAGAACATTGTATACAGAGATGTATACACTGTGGCACAATCGAATGTAATGGACTTCTCTACTAGCAGCAATGCAACAATGTAGGACAATTTGGAGGGACTTATGAGAAAGAACGCTATCCACATCCAGAGAAAGAATTGTGGGAGTAGAAACACAGAAGAAAAACAACTGCTTTATCACAGGGGTCAATGGGGATATGATCGGGGATGTAGACTCTAAACAATCACTCTATTGCAAATATTAATAATATAGAAATAGGTCTTGATCAATGATACATGTAAAACCCGGTGGAATTGCTTGTTGGCTATGGGAAGGGGAAGGGAGAAGGAGAGGGAAAATATGAATCATATAACCATGGGAAAAAATTCTAAATTAATTAAGTAAATAAGTCTAAAAAAAATGCCCTCTGAGGCAAATGCAACATCAATAGGCTTTAATGTCCCCATTTTGCAAATGAGGAAACTGAGACTCATAGAGACACTGTAAATGGCCACAGAATGCCCCCGGATATGAATCCAGTTCTCTTCTGATTCCAAATTGGGCATACCTGCAGTAACTGCAGGAGAAATGCCTCCTTCCTGGCACACTCAGTCCTGTGCCTCCAATTCTCCCTTGATTGGCTAGAATGGGCAGGTATATGGTGCAGTGGATAGAGTCTTAGGTCTGGAGTCAGGAGGACCTGAGTTCAAATCTGAATCCAGATTCTTACTGTGACTATGGGCAAGTCACTTATCCCTGTTTACCTCAGTTTCCTAATCTGTCAAATGAGTTGGAGAATGAAATGGAAAACCATTCCAGTATCTCTGCCAAGAAAACTCTAAATGAGGTCATAAAGACTTGGACACGACTAAACAGCAACGCCTTAGCCATAATTGTTTTAGAATATGCCTTTTTCCAATTTCCTCTCATGATAATTTCTCCTTCCTTAGTCTTTAAACCCTTCAAATATTTGCAAGAATTACATGCCAATAAACATGATAATTGACATTTATATAGAGCTTTAAAATTGGGAAAGTATCTTGCATACATTATCTCATTTGAGTATTATAGTTCAGTGACATTATGGGTTTAAATAAATTTATAGGTAGACCTAGTAGTGTAATAATATGCAGACATTGTTTCCATGAAAAAATGTCTTTCAAATTCCCCCAAAAATTTTACACTAAAACTGATTTACATATGATCTTTGGCAATAGAGTCTACTTGCCAGTGAAGGATCACCTTGGTTATTATTATTATTATCATGTTTTATATTGATTAATATTATGTTAATTATTAATATTATATTAAGCAATGATATTATTATTAAATTTTTATGTCCTTCCCCCTTCTCTTTGGGCCAAGATAAAAAAGCCATCTTGTTCAAGAAATGATTATCTATTATTCTATCTCATTAATTTTTATATCCCAAACATCTTGTGCATATGCATAAAACTATAATTTCCTCAATGTAGAAAATTCTCACTATGGGAGTCTTTTCCATTCTCAGATCATAACCCACTTAGTAAATGAATCCCAAGAAGTTTCTGGAGTCATGTAGATGTTAAAGGACTTGCCCAAGGTCACACACTAAGTATAGGAGGTAGGATTTTATAGTCAAATCCTGCTGCCTCCAACCCCACTCTCTATTTATTATGCCACACTGACTCACTTTGTGGATAGTTGTTCAGTCATTTTTTAATTGTCTCCTACTCTTTGTGACCCCATTTGAGGTTTTCTTGGCAGAGATACTGGAATGGTTTGCCATTTCTTTCTCCAGTTCATTTGACAGATGAGGAATTGAAGCAAACAGGGTTAAGTTACTTGCCCAGGGTCATAGTCATGTAATAAATACTTATATTTGTATATAGCCTGGGTTCCCAGGCTCCAACTATGCCCTTCATCTACTTACTCCTTGTAGGGCTTGGTGTACGGTGGCACTGACTGTGACCGCCATGGAGAAGGAGCAGAGCAGCCAGTAAATAAATAGCACTCCTGATGACTGGATCCCCCTCCTTCTCTCCAAATGGATCAGGAAAATTGCCAGGATCTACAAGGAGGGAAGCAACAGCAAGGGGACTTTAGAGCCTGAAGAAAGTGCAAAGACTGTGAGAAAATGAAAACACTCTTGTCCCAAGCCCACCTTTGGTTTCTTCTCTATCCCAGCAAAATTTAACACGCAAAAGCTAAACTCTGGTTATTACCATGGTGATGAGCCACACTGTAGGATTAATCAGGAATTCAGGAGCTTGAGGGATTCCTTTTTTGATTTTCCAAAGAGTGAAGATTATGTTAGAAAAACATAGGAGGACCAAGGTGAAGCCAAGCACCTAAGAAGAACAAGATTCATTTGAGTTTGGAACAAAAAAGGGAAAAGTAAAGGTGATCAACTTTTCCTACATCCAATGGCTAGATCCTTGGATTTGACTTCAAGAAACCTGAAGTTCAAATTCTGCCTCAGTACTGGCTGTGTATGACCTCAGATGAGTCAATTTTCTCAGTCTCAGTTTCCTTATCTTTAAAATGGGGATGAAAATAGCACCCACCTCAGAAGATCTTTGTGACATAATATATGTAAGGTGCCTTGCAAACCTTAAAGAACCATAGAAATGTTAATGATTATTATCATCACATAGCTATTGTTACCTTTCATTTTTAAGAGGACCAATGATATGTGATGTTTTGACTTGTGCATGAATTATATTTCAATGAGGCAGAGTTTCACAAAGTTGTCAACCTCACTTTCTCTCTCAGAGTCATTGATGTCCAATAGGAAGACAAAAGTCAGGATGACTGGTAATGACCCAGGATGTGGTAGGTGACCTTGGTATCTTCCATATCTCACCAGACTCTAAGCACTTCATAGCGTCTGCTTCAATTACTTTCATGGCCCTTAGAACAAATTGTTCTTCTCTACCCATTCCACTAAGTGAAGTCTTCACATTATCACGTCATCACATTATTTTAAGCACAAAATGATAATCAAATTGGAGAATACTGAATTGGAAAGGCACCTTAGAAATAATTTACACCAACTTTCTTGTTTTATAGATAAGGAAACTGAGAGCCCAAAGAAGGGAGATGATTTGGGGATTGACACAGATTAGAGATACGACAAGATCAATGGTACAGATCCATCTAGTACTAGAAATAATAGAAGAAATTTGGGTACTTGAATCCTAGAGAGATGAATGATGACTAAAATGGAAAAGGACTTGTTATCTTGAAGAGAATTATTGCTCCCTCATTACCCTTTTCTGCCCACATGGACAAATATGGCTATTATTACACACAGCAAAAATAATAATGGCATCCAAAGAAGAAAACATGTTTAGCATCATTTTACATTAAGACATCAAGATTTGAATTATGGGGAGAAAATAGTTCCTCAAAGGCACAAATAAGAAACCACAAAAAAAAAAAGTGGGGATGGGGTGGGAGGGAATGAACTGAATACTAAAAGTTCATCCTGTTTCTAATTGAGATGAGGATGGAACATCCTTTAAAGCCACTTTAAGTACCATCTCCTTCCTTTGTAAAACTTTTGGACAAAGTAATAGTCTCTGATTCCAGAAGATCTAGGTTTGAATCTTGCTTCAAGCTACTTCAAAACAGTATGACCCTGGGTAAATGAATTAACCCTGCTAGATCTCTGTTTTTTTTTTTTATCTATAAAATGTGGATAATAACAATATTTCCCATATGGAGTTGTGAAGATCAAATGAAATAAACTATGTAAAAGATTTTATAAACCTCAAAACCCCATTATGCAATAAACACTGTCACTGCATCTATTGTAATCTCCCTCATCCTTTGAACAACTTAACCAGTTATGATCTGGAATCTATAATTTAGCCTTTACTTATAGATTGTCTTGTACTGTTCTTTGATTATTCCATTTGTAATAATTGCTCCCCATCATTAGACTGTAAACTTTCTTGAGGAAAGAGACTTAGATTTGTTTATTTCAAAGTCCCTTGCATGGTGTTGAGCACATGGTGAATAAGTATTGGTTAATTAATTGCTATCAAGCTTATAGTAAGGCCAGGAACTCCAGCAGCTGCTACCATTTTAGTTTTGAAGAGGCATGACATCCGGATGTAGCCCTTGTTGTTGTAGCGAAGGTAGAGGAAGTAGAAGGGGCTAATGACCCACAGATAGACTGAGGGGAGCCAGGCCACAGCTGCATTCATGAGGCATAGGCTGGACATCTGGAGTCCCAGTGACTGGGTTTCATTCCAATTCTGTACCAAGACAAACATAGAGAAGGAGTATTAGTCAGCTACTCTGTATCGAGTTTGGTATATCCTAGATGCAATGGTTCTGAACTTGGGGTCCATTAACTTCTTTTAAAAAACCTTTTTTTTTGATAATTATATTTGTTTTTCTCCCCCCCCCTTTATTATTATTGTTATCATTAAACCTTTGCCTTCTGTCTTAGAATCAACGATTGGTCCCCAGGGTCACACAATGAGGACATGTGTGAGGCCAGATTTGGTCTCAGGACCTCCTATCTCTGAGTTTGGCTCTCAATTCACTGAGCCACATAGCTGCCCCTGATAATTATATTTCAATAAAATTAATACCTTTTGTAATCCTATGTATTTCATTTTCTGCATTTAAAAATCATCATTGTGAGGAGATCCATAGGATTCACCAGACTACTTAAGGGGTCAATGATGCAAAAAAAAAATTAAGGACCCTTGCTCTAGGGGACCTATAAAAATTAAATTTAACTCTCCCCTGATTGTGAAGATTAAATGAAATCTGCTGCCCATTTTTAGATTTAATCACCAAAAATGTAAACATCCCACTTAATCATTGAATCAAGAGGTCTGTGATCCAGGTGTGTCATAGTGGGTGATGAATCAGCTTCAAACTGACTGCCCCCAGGTGGTTCTAAGCAAAGCTTCAACTATAATTGGTAGATGTGAAAGTGGAGGAAGGCATAGGAAGTGATGCAAAAGAAAGTCTTTAAAAGGGAGTTACAACTTCCTGGGAGAACTTCAGCTTCTTCTGGAGTTCTGAGTTTGAGTTGGAGGCTGGTGATGAATCTGCTGATTGGACCTGAGACCTTTCCTGGTGAGACTGTCCTTGAATCTCTTCCTTTGGACTGACATGTGGTGAGTGAAAAGGCTGACTCCTTTCCTGGATTTTCTGACTAGCCTCAGGAGAGACTTACCTCTTGAGAGACTTTCCCAGGTCCTCGGTCTTGCCAAGGCCCCTCTGGCTAAGGACTAACCCTCCCTGCCTGGGTTGAGCCAGGAGCCAGGAGTATATTACTTAGTGCTTAGGCTAGATATCTTAACCTATCCTCTCTCTGATTTCTAACTTCACTCTTTCTATATTTTGTAAATAAATTATAAATAAATCTCTTTGATATTAATTAAATTTCTGGCAACCCTATTCTTAAATAATAATCCAGTCCAACCTTTTATAAAAAAAAACCCTTTTCTTCCAAAGACCACAGGGTATTTGCTGACCTATGGATAGAATATTTCAGGGTATAAACATACCAGCACAATATGAAGAGGTCAGTCTAAATGGATTTTACCTGAAACCCACACTTGGACTTTCCCCTGCTAGGACTACTGCCAGGATTGCTACTCCTGTCTTTGAGAGCTCCCACCTTTTTGGGTGCTGATCCAGGTTCCTCCCACCTCTCACCCTAGGTAAGCAGGTAGTTCACAGCTTGCCTCTGCATGGTAAGTGTATGCCTCTTAGCCTATATTCCCAGAGATCAGCTGTGGTGCTAAAGCTTTTTCCCCGATTCTAAGCAAATAAGTACCTTTCTCTTCCCCTCATCATCAGCATCCAGTTTGTTCCTACACAGCCCTGCCTCCATTGTCCCACTGATTTTCATCCTTTATCCCTGTCCCTTATTCTAATATGCCCATAATAAATGATGTCAAGGATTTTGCTTCATTTGCTTCATTCTGCATCTTTTGCAGTACTTAGCACAGTGTGTCATCAATAGGTGCAAAATTTGTGTTTGTTGAGTATTATAGATGTATAAGGGAACTGTGGAGTGAAAATTTTAGGAAATAATATCACAAGGATTAATTAGCCAGTAAATATTTAAATCATAAGTTCCCTGAGGACAAGGACTATTTTTTGCCTCTTTTTATATCACCAGCTGTTGGCACGATTCCAGGCACATAGTAGGCACTTAATAATTTAAAAAAAACCCACCTTACTTTCTGTCTTAGTATCAATTCTAAGACAGAACAGCAAGAGGTAGGCAATTTGGGTTAAGTGACTTGCCCAGAGTCATACAGCTAGGAAGTGTCTGAGGTCCCACTTGAACCCAGGTCCTCCTTACTTCAGGCTTAGTGCTCTATTCATTGTGATACCTAGCTGCCTCTTAATAAATGTTTATTGATCTACTGTATTAAGTACTTATTAGGTGTCAGAGAGGAGTGCTAGGATCAGAAACATTTCAATCAGTCAACAAAAAGGTATTTACCAAGTCCCTCCTACCTACTTTATACCAACAACTGCATTAGGCACCTGGATAAAAGTAAAAAATAAAACAGTTTTTGCCCCTAAAGAACTCATGTTCTGGGAATGAAAGAAAAAGCCTTTATAAATCACTGACTATGGGCAAAGCATTGTACTAGGAGCTGGGAGTACAAAAAGAAAAGTAAGACAGTCTCTGTCCTCAAGGAGGGCATTCCATTTTAATTCTATTCTATTCTATCTATATGCAATGAATTATAGTTATTATAGGGAGAGACAATGCACATTGAAGGTTTTAGCAGTAAATCGTGGAAAGTGCATGGCAAGTCATATGTTAATGCATCTGATTTGGTGTCCTTTTCACTGGTGAAATCATATCATTTGCTGATGCTGATTCATTTGACCAGGATTTTGGTGTTCGAAATTTGGGCTCTTTTTCCCCAGGGCTGAGCTGACCTAGGGGATGAGCAGACCCTAGTTTTTTGGCAATATGTTTTAATTTTGTCCTTGCTATATCTTCTCAGTAAATGAGACTGTTTTCTCATTTA
Organism: Monodelphis domestica; assembly: GCF_027887165.1. NCBI lineage: Eukaryota > Metazoa > Chordata > Mammalia > Didelphimorphia > Didelphidae > Monodelphis > Monodelphis domestica. The sequence continues at coordinate 236,096,400 of NC_077233.1, read as the reverse complement.
ACTATTAATATGATTGAATAATAAATAATATTTATGTTTACTTATATTTTTATTATTTATATTTTAAATATAATAAAATAAAACATTTTATATAAAAATAAAATATTTTATATTTTAAAAATAAAAATAAAAATAAAATATTATATATTTTTATTATTTGTATTATTATCATTATTAAAATATTAATTAATTGTTGGGTCAGTCCATGATATTATATCGAAGGGGCCCACCTTCCTCATCACCACTAGCACCAAATACTGATCAACTAACAGACGAGTGCAAGAACCCTGAGAGTGAGGGACAGCATCCCTTTGCTGACTGGTTCACCTACTAGAATAGCCCTTAGAGACATCATCTAGGGAAACAAATCTTGTGGAAGGAGGCCATGCATTCCTACCAACAGTCAGCCAATCGTCCCATACAGGGCAGGTAGACTAGCCTAGATAATGCTACCGGACTCCTTTAGGGAAAGTTAGAAGCCAAAAGCTTGTGCCAAGCAAGCCACTTTGTTGTTGACAGCCCAGGACTGAACCTATGAGCCCTGGGCATAGTGACATTTAAAAATGCTATTAAAGAAGAGGCATTGGTATCTGTTTTGCTGCTGCACCATATGTGTTGTCTCCTTTATTAGAATGTGAGTCCTGGAGAGCAGGGGCTTCCTTTTCAACTTGTATCCCCAGAGCTTCACATAGTTCTGAGCACACAGAAAGCATTTAATAAATGTTTTATTCATTCATTCATTCATTCATTCATTCATTCAAAGGGAGATACTAATTATAATAAGTAATTGAATTCCTGACTGGAGTCACTAGTATTAGAAAGATGTCCCCAGTCTCTCAGAACACACCTAGAAGCCTTAGGGGAAAATGTAATCTTGCCTTGGGAACCTAGTGGTATTTGGGACCCATTGGTTGGGGATGGGTGGTGGTAGTCATGATGAATTATAATCACAGTTGCCCCAAATGAGGTCACAAAGAGTCAGACAGAACAACAAATGACATTTTAATCTAGTTTGGAGTATGTGACTCAAGGATTACATGCTGGACACCTTTGCTCTAGTTCAACCAAGAATCTTCACTCAGTCATTCAGTCTTCGCCTAAGGACTTCCAAGGAGAAGGAATTCAACTATTCCTTGAGGCAAGACATTCCATTTTGGGATAGCTTTAACTAACTTCTAGGAAGTTTTTCCTGGCATCAAAACTTAAGTTGTCTCTTTGATATTTCTATCCCACCACTTGAAATTCTGCCCAACAAAACAAGTTAGACCCTCTTCAATTTCTTAAAGACAGTTTCCATGAATCTCCTCTTCATTGGTCTCGGCATTCGAGCTGCTTCAACCATTTCTCTTATATCACGTCATCTATCTGATAGATGTCCTTCACCATAGGTGGTACCATGTATATAACACAATAGACTCAGAGTCAGGAAGACCTGAGTTCAAATCCAATCTCAGAAATTAGCAGGGTGACTCTGGGCATGTTGCTGAACTGCTATCTGCTTCCTTTTCCTCATCTACAAAATGGGAATAATATAGTACCTACCTCCCAGGACTGTGGTGAGGATCAAATGAAATAATATTTGTAAAGCACTCTTTTTTAGTAGTGTGACCCACAACTCAACTTAGCAGAGTGCACAGTGTTAGTATTATTTGTTATTGGAGGCAACTAGGTGGTGCAATGGATACAGTGCTGGGTCAGAGTCAGAAGATTCCAAGTTCAACTCCAGCCTCTTAGCCAAGTCCCTTAACCCTGTTTGCCTCAGTTTCCTCATCTGCAAAATGAGCTGGAGATGGAAATGGCAAGTCAAGCTAGTATCTTTGCCAAGAAAATCCAGTGGGGTCACAAAGGGTCAGATATGACTGAAACAACTGAATAAAATATAGTGCATTAAGGTTTGCAAAGTGTTTTGAGTCTCATAACAACCCAGTGAGAGAGACTTCATTTTGTAGATGAGAAAACCGAGGCTTCAAGAGCCTGAATGACTTTCTCTGGGTCACATAGCTAGCAAGCATAAGAAGCAACAGATATGAAAGTAATAAACACTCTGAAATGTCCTTTTCTAGTTTTATCTACACTCACTCACTACCTTCAGCCTCAAAGGACAAGACCAGACTCTCCTAGCACCATTTCCCACAGCTGGAATATATTCATTTCCTTCTCAATCTGTTGAAATGCTTCTTCTTGCATATCTTTCCATATCTCCCCAGCTCCAAGTGTTCTCTGTCTCCTACTGAAGTTTGGAGCTCCCCTTTACATTGAACTATACATGCAAATCAGGATCATATATTTTTTGTATATTCTTTGTTAGTAGTGTAACCCCTGGCTGAAAGCATGAGATTCTCCTTTTTGGTGGAAACTGATTTCTTAATCCTCCATGCTTGCCTAAGGGTAGAGTTGATGAAATCTTGAGAGAGGAGAGAACCAGCTCTCAAAGCAGAGAGCCAAAAGACCAGGACTTCTTTTCTCTCTCAATCTTTCATCAGCTCCACCCCTCCCAAAGACCTGGAGAATTGAGTAATACAGATACAGCAATGAGGAGAGAACTTTGAGCTCAGGCTTGTCTCACTCTTCATGACCCTGTTTGGTGTTTTCTAGGCAGAGATCCTGGAATGGTTGGCCATTTCCTTCTCTAGCACATTTTACAGATGAGGAAACTGAGGCAAATAAGGTTAAGTGACTTGTTCAGGATCTTTTGGTCAGATTTGAACTAAGGAAAATGTGTCTTTCTGAGTTCAGGCCTGTTCCTCTAGCCACTGGTGCCACTTAGCTACCTTACTTTCATTTTGGCTATACTAACTATATTGTCTTGGGCAAGAGGGAAAGGATAAACCCCTGCTACATGCACTCGGAACCTTAGCTAGGGATATTTGAACTCGGGTCTTCCTGACTCCAGAGCCACCACATTGAGTCACCTAGTGACCCCCTTCTATTAGATTGAAAATGTTCTTCATTTGTTTTTCCTAGCATCTAGTGCAGTGTGCTTAGTAGGAGTTTAATATTCAGTTTAATTGCAAATGACTGGAAGTAGATTTTGCTGTTATTTTCTGATATTGAAACTATGAAGTGAAGGTGATTTTGTCTTAGCATGGTAAGAAGTATGGGGAATCTCACTGGATACTTGTATCTGTATAACTGTATAGAGAGCTCTTTTTCATAAATGATTTTAGACAAAGGCAAGGGCCAGGACGAAGTGACATCTCCTTATCTCCAGGATTCTTGAGGTGCCTCTCAAGTCCAGTCTTGTGTCTCCACTGGAAATCTCTGGTCTTTACATATATAAATGCTCAAGTCTTGCAGCTGCATCCACAAATCCCTGAACATGGTGTTGTCATGGTGGGAAAGAACCCCTGGAGAGAGGTGTTCTGAGAGTCTCTCCCACCAATCAAGCTTATCTGCCCTAAGCCAAAGAGGAATTCTCCCAGTTCCAGGTCAAGATGATGCATAGATAAGGCAGATCTTTTATAAAGCTCTAGGATTGCTACAGGGCATCCCAGTTTCAGAGAACTGCCTTCTTTGCCTTTTGCACTCCTTCCTTCTCCTCAAGTGTGGGGTGGGAAGAGCTAGAGCTCAGGAGACCTCTCTGTCTGTCTGTCTCTCTCTCCCCCCTTTTCCTCTCTCTCTCTCTCTGTCTCTCTGTCTGTCTCTGTCTCTCTCTGTGTCTCTCTGTGTCTCTCCAACCCACACCCTTTCCTGTCTCTCTCTCTCTCTCTCTCTCTCTCTCTCTCTCTCTCTCTCTCTCTCTCTCTCTCTCTCTCTCTCTCTCTCTCTCTCTCTCTCTCTCTCTCTCTCTCTTTCTCTCTCTCTCTCTCTCTCTCTCTCTCTCTCTCTCTCTTCTCTCTCTCTCTCTCTCTCTCTCTCTCTCTCTCTCTCTCTCTCTCTCTCTCTCTCTCTCTCTCTCTCTCTCTCTCTCTCTCTCCCCTTTCCTCTCTGACTCTGTCTGTCCTCTGTCTGTCTGTCGTCTGTCTGTCAGTCTCCTCTTTCCCGCCCCCCTCTTATTCTCTCTGCCACACGCAGGGAGAGCTGTAGAATTTGGGGTACTAGAGAGCCGAAGGGGCAAGCAAAAGAGGGGGTTCCAGCTTTGCCTACTACCATTTGGAAACTCACCTACGGCAAAGCTTGCATTTCTTTCTCGGGGTGGGACAAGCATAAGGCTGGGCGGGGAAAATGGGGTGCAGAGGGGGGTTTTTCTCTTCCTCTATAATTCTTCTTCCCACCGGTCTGAAAGATCAGCTCAGCTTCACTAGAGATTCCCTAGAAGGAATGGGGTGGGGTGGCGGGGTAGGACTGGAAAACACTTACCCAGTTCCCCAAGACAGGGTTGCAGACTCCGCTGCCAGAGCCCACCACTACAACCATTGCGACACGTCTGTCTCAAGTCTGACCTTCTCCCGGACTTGTCTGGGTAGCGAAGCTCGGGCTCTGGAGAGTGAAGGGACATTACCGGGGGGACCCTGGCCTGAATTCTCCTCACCCTTATCAGCAGACCTGGGTCAAGGTCCAGATGGGGCCGTGCGTGTCGGGGGGGGGCGGGGTAGGGGAATTGGGGAAAATGGGGTTGGAGTATGGAATTTTTTTTACGGTATCGTCCCTCCCCGTTTTCTGTTCCAGGGTAGGAGTACCTGTTCCAGAGTGGAACTGGATGAGGCTCCCTAGCTGGGGTGGAGCGATTTCTTCCTCTCTTGATGCTCCCCCCTTCCTAGAACCCAGCGCAGGGAGGCCTTTTGGTCTGGCGGCTGGCTGAATGGCACGGTCTTTTGAAAAAGCCAGAACGCAAGGCTTCAAAGAGGAGGTGGAAGAGGAAAAAAGCAGAAGTATCAGGTTAAACTGGATCTCAAGGCGCTTTTTGGGAGCTGTGGTTTGAAAAAAAATCTGGCAGAGGTCTAGTGTGGGATGGGTTTGCATGGAATAAAGGGGCAAAACAGTTTTTACTCTTTCAGTGTTGTTAGCAGAATGGTCCTAAATTGGAATCTTGCAGTGCTTAGCTAGCTTACCCCATTTCAAAGATTGAGAAATTTGGCCTGTTGAGAGCTTTTGTGGAGTGGGGATGGGCTGAGGGCTTATGGGAAAGTGAGGACAGTTCAACCCAGGGGTCAACTCCTGGTGTCTATCCTTTCCTGGTCTATCTCTTTGGATATCATGGGATCCTATGGTTCGAACTGGAAGGGACCTTAAAGGCTATTGAGTCTAACACCTGTATTTTACAGGTGAGGAAACAGAGGCACTAAGGGTTTAGGGTGTCAGGTGGGTTTTGTACACATTTTTTTTACTCTAAATCCAGCACTGTATCTATCACTTCAGAATAATATCTAATAATATCTAAGTTTAGATACTGGGATATCCAAAGTCGGATCCAGATCCTGGATAGAAAACATCCCCCTTAGGATCCAGCTAAAAATCCCACCTTCTATAAGAAGGCTTTTCTGATCTCCTTATCTCCTATTTTTCAGGTCTATATTATTTATATGTAGTGGGTTGCCAGTTGTTTACCCCATTAGGTTATGACCTCCTTGAGAACAGGGACTATCTTTCTTCTTTGTATCCCAAAGTGTTTAGTACAATGGTTGGGACACAGTAGGTTCTTTATAATGTGCTAAGCACTGAAGATGCAAAAAGTGGTAAAAGACAGTCCCTTCCCTCAATTTGCTTACAGTCTAGCTACTTGCCTCCTTCTCTGTTTGTCCAAATCTTTCCAGTCTGCTATCATTAAAATTATTAAAGGGCTTTTAGAAGGACAAAAACTCCAGGGATGGGGGAAGTTGTCAATAAATCTTCAATGGAATTAAAAACAAAACTCTAGGGTTGAAGTTCTTTCCCTTATTACTTTGTAACCATATCCTTTCACAACCAAGGGAATAAGCTTGCCCTGTAATCAGACAAGTGAAAGGAGATGGAAAATCCTGTTTGTATGTATAACTTACATTGGGAGAGGTAGACTGTTTACATGCTACATATTGGTCAGCAATCTGTTTCTTAATTGAACATTCTGAAAACCTTACCAGGGATAGACTTTGGCTAATTTCTTAGAGCCACAGACAACTTTTCTTGAAGACCTACGAGGATACCAGCCAATATTGTGTTGCCAGGCAAAGGTGTGGACCTGAGAGCCAGAGGTTGGGGGAAGGAGTGTCAAATCCTGGCTCTGACATTTGCTAGTTCTTGAGCCATGATCTTCCCTCGTTCTGGGTCTCAGTTTCCTATTGTGTTTGAGGGGGTTGAATTGGATGATGTGTGGTACAATAAAAAGAAGGCTAGAATTGGAATCCTCAATTTTAATCCCAGATCTTCCATTTACTAGCTTTAGTAAATCATTGAACATTTGGGGCCAAGTTTCCTCCTTTGTAAAGTACAGAGGCTCTGTACTGGGTGATCTCTGAGATTTCATCACTCTAAATTAATGATTTCATATGTAGAAATAATTCAACAATAGCTCAATAAATACTTATTAAGTGCTGCCACCTACTATGTGCAAAGTACACTTTTGGGATGATTTGGATACAAACACGGTTGTCAAATTGAAAAAGGTGTTGATATATGGAATGAGTAGTGGAACTAGAGTTGGAAGAGCTAGGTTCAAAATTTGGCTATTACTAATTCTTTATATGACCCTGAGGGATAGATACATGGCTCAGTGGATAGAGTGACTAGGATGGAGTCAGAAAGATTCATCTTCCTAAATTCAAATATGGCCTTAGAGATTCATTAACTAAGCAAGTCTCTTAACCTTTTTTGACTCAGTTTCCTCATGTGTAAAATGTGCTAGAGGAGGAATGACAAACCACTCTAGTATCTTTGCCAAGAAAACTCCAAATGGGGTAACAGAGTAGGACACAACTGAACAACAAAGTGCTTCATTACCTCTAAATCACGAGTGCTGAGATAATTCTGGGCTGAAAGCAGGCAGGTTAGCTCTGTCCATGTATCTTCTCCATCAGAAGGTAAGCTCTTTGAGGGCAAGAACTGTTTTACTTTTGCAAGTGTTCCAGACAGTGCCAGGAATGTAGAAGAAACTTAATAAATGCTTGTTGATAGAACTGGAAGTGTTTACATTTTATTTAACGTGATTCTTGGAGAATCAAGAAAGGTTTCATGTAGAAAGTTGTGTTCCAGCTGAGTTTTGAAGAAATGCTGAGAGGTGATGATGAGGTAAAAAATTCCAGAAATAGGAGACAGCAAGTGAAAAGGCTTACTTTCTTTTTATTAATGTGTGTACAGGTTGCACTTACCTCTTTAGGGCAGGGATGGGCTTTTTGTTTTAGTTTTTTTTATTTCCCCATTTTCTTTTCTCAGCTTCTAGCCCAGTGTCTTGAATAGCTATGGTTCTTTTGAAATAGATCTTTATTGATATCTTTTGTTTTTGTGTCACCTAGATTCCCTTCCACATGCTTCCCAGAAGGTCACCCCTTATGATAGACATTTTTTTAAAGAAAAAGGGAAAAAAAGAGAAACTATAGAAGAAAGAAAAATCCAGCAAACCCCATCAATACAGATAGCTTGGACAGAATTGAATCAGGAGCCAGGAAGACCTACATTCAGATCCAGCCTCAGACATTAACCAACCGTGTGACCCTGGGCTAGTTTCTCCAGTTTCCCCGATGTAAAGTGGGAGGAATAATAGCATTTACCTCCCAGGGTTGTTGTGAGGATAAAATGAGGTAATATATATAGAGTGCGGTAATATTTATAAAGTGCTTGCACACTCGAAAGAGGTATATAAATGTTAGTTATTATTATTAATACCTGGGAAAAACTGAAGGTTTAGGTAGCGTTCTGCACCTGTGCACTCGCCCTTTCTCCCAAACCCCTCAAAGGATTGAGGTGTTCTCTCATGTTTCTTTTTTGGAGTCAAGCTTGTTCTCTTAAATTTCCAAACATTCATTTTTGACTATTTTTTTATGGTTGTTCTTTCCATTTATATAACAAGAACTTAATAAATGTTTGGTTGAATCGTCGTTAGAGAATACAGGGAGTCCCAAATACTTTGACTCAATACCTACATAAACATTCAATTTAATTTCGAAGGATGGACAAATCATCCTACTAAAAGTGTTGTAAAAAGGAGCCCAATCTTGTACGCATGCGTTCACTGCAGACCCAGACTTCCCTCCCTCCTTTTTTTTGGTTAGAGTACGCCTGCGCATTGTCCAATTTCAGAGGGAATGGGGGAGGATATGGGGAAGTGGGAGGTGGGCTAGAGGGCGCATGCGCGCGGGGTTGAGCAAGGGGCGGGGCCTGCCCTGTCAGCGGCCGGAGGCGGAAGGAGAGGTTTTCTTCTTCAGTGCCGGGCTGGGCGGGGCGGTAGCCTGAGGTGCGGCCGTTCTTGGGTCCGGCGGATCGCGGCTGGGGGGCGGAGGCCGGGGCCATGCGGCCAGGTCGGGGATTGGGTCTGCCGCGGCTGTTGGCGGCTGCCGCCGTGCTGATACTTCTGCTAGGCGGCGGCGCGCAGGTCCGCGGCTCGGAAGACATCGTCGTGGGCTGCGGGGGCTTCGTCAAGTCCGAGGTGGAGATCAACTACTCCCTTATCGAGGTGAGGCGCGCCGCGACCGCGGAAGGACTGCCCCTGTAGGGGATGAGATCCCTGTCGCATGAGGTCTGCAAGCGCAAGACTATCCATTATTGGCCATCATGGAGTATGGAAGGGACCCTAACCATCCCTTTCCTTTTACAGATGAGGAAACTGAGTCTTGGCGTGATTCAGTGACCTGCCTAAGGTCACAGAACGAGGGGCTCGAATCTAGGTTTTTCTTTTTCCCAAATTCGGGGCTGCTTCCCAAACCTCAAATGGAATAATTTAGTGAGAAGTTAAAGACCCCAGGTACCGTGCAACAAAGTCAGGAAATGAGATTTAGAGAATGTCAGTCTACCCAGACTTTTATTAAGTTACCGTATGACCTGCTTCTGTGCTGTGGACTATGGAATAAGCAAAACGGAAAGATCCAGACCCATATTTCAATAGTTTGCATGAAGTAATCTGCCTGAACAGAAGAAAAATGCATTATAAGTTACTGAATGCTTTATGTAAACTTCTGATTGTTTCTGATGTGGGAAAGCTAAATTTAATTCAGTTTTTTTTTATCTAAGTGCCAGAGGTAATGCAACGTTTCCTCCCCACATTTTCACATTTTGCACATTTAAATTTGTACAAATTTAAGTTATATACTTAGTATAGAACTTGGAAATATCAGAGACTACTCCAAACAGTGGCTTCTTTTTGATTATTGTTCTGTCACATATTTAAATGCACAAAGTAGAGTGCATAGAATTGCAAAAAATCAATAATATTGAAATGCAATTGTGAAAAATTTAATTCCTGTGGCCGAAGAAAGTGAGATGAGAAGTGGCAGTTGATATATTGGTGCAGAGGGAATTGGTGAACAGGTCAGAATAGATAGAGTGTTTATATGTAGAACTTTTTTTTTTGGGAGAAGAGAAGGTGAAAGAAGATGCCTGGTGAAATGGATTAGCTAGAAGGAGATAATACTGTCTTTTAGAGAGAAAATCTTGTTACAGCTGTTTGGTCAGTCAACAAACATTTATTAAGTGTACTGTACTAAGAACTGGGGATATGAAGAAAGGCACCTCTTCTCAAGGAGCTCCCAGTCTAATGGTGAGGACAACGTGGGAATCATTATGTACAAATGATATATATCTATATCTATATCTTGTATTTCTCATATATATAAATAATTTATCATATACACATGTGACAAATTGGAGATAAGCAACACAGGGAAGTCCCTGGCATTAAAGCTGATTTTTAGTTTTTGGAGTGTGTATTGTAGTGTAAAGTTCTTCCTTGTGGCTCTCTAGAAAGGTAATCTGGGAGTTAGTTGGTCGTGAAATGGATAGAGTACCTGGCCTGGAGTTAGGAAGAGTCATCTTCATGATGTTCAAATCTGGCCACAGACTCTAGTTGTGTGACCCTGGGCAAGTCACTTAAACCTATTTGTCACCAGTTCCTCATCTGTCAAATGAGCTGGAGAAGTAAATGACAACCAATCTAGTATCTTTGCCAAGTAAACTCCAATGGAGTTGGGAAGAAGAGTTGGACACAACTGAAAATGAACAAGGAACAAAGGTTCTGGGCTCTGCCCTATTTGACTTTGAGTAAATTGCATAATATCTTGCTCAGTTTTTCTATCTGTAAAATGGCAGACATGTCAGGCGTTAATATAAATAAAATACTTCATTTCTTTAAAGAAGAAATTGTTCATCAACTCTAAGTTATAGTAAAACATGATGAATGTTTTGGAGTGTGTGTGTGGGAACCTGGGTTCAAATCCCACCTCTAGTGATTACTAGATGTGTGACCAGTGGTAAGTCATGAATGTGTTTCATTCTTGGTATTTGTATTTTGATTAATAGCATAATGCATGCATTTTACATGGAAGCACTTAATAAATGTATGCTAATTGATTTCCAAATTTTATTTTCCTCATCTGTAAATTCGGTTTATAATAATTCCTACCTGATAAGGTTGTTCTGAAGATTAAATATACTTCTGTATATAAAGCTTGTAAAAGTACCATATAAATATCTATTATTGGACCTCTGGGATCTCTAACCCTAGACTTCTAACCATTAAATTTTTTTTTTTGCTTTGAAGAGGTACATTTTATGTGTATCTTTACCTAGCTGTGCAACACCTAGGTAAAAGCTTCATATATGATGTCAGAGTACTAAACTTTTCTGAATTAATTTTCAGTATATTTATTTTAAAATATTTTATTGGACACTACCTTTGCCAGTAATTCAGGAAATACAGTTCCTTGTGGCTTGCAGGTAGCGGAGGGAGAAGATCTTTACTCTGTTGGGGGAGTAACAGAATTTATATATAAGGTTATATAAGGTTAGTTTGTGCCTTGAGCCATAGGGGAGGAATTACCAGACTGGGGAGTCAGGAAACCTGTGTTTTCCTTACACAATGCCAACTAGTAGTGTGACCTTGGGTTTCACTTCACTTAAGTGAGCCACATTTTCCTTTATTTGTCAGTGAGAGAGAGTTTAATTAGATAGTTTCCAAAGCTTCTCCTACCTCTACAATTCTCTAAGTTGTTTTTTTTATTGAGTTGAAAGCAAAAAGTGGCATCTCCTCTTAGTGCAGAACTTCTCTATTTTTTTTCCCCACTAACCTGAATTAAATGATTTTGTTAATCTTATATGTGTTTATATTGTAGAATTGTGAATTCGTCTGTATTTTTATGCATTAAAACCAAATAATTTTGTCATTTCAGTAATGATTTGATTTTGTTTTATTCCCAACTAAATTTTTTTTCAAGACCAAATATTATTTTCCTAATTTTTAAATAATGGTTGCCTTGTTATGCTTTATAAACACATATTTATTATTTCCTAATTGCGTTTGAGAATACATATGTACATATATGTTTCTTCAAAACTCATTCCATGGCATATTTAATTAATATTATGATTGAGAATCCTAAAACACTATTATTCTTTGCAACACCCATGGAAGATAAGTTAACAGTAAATTAATTTTCCAAATTAGAAATTAAGGAGCCTAGGTATTACAGTACATTATAAAATGTACTATAAAGTACTATATAGTACTACTATAAAGTAGTCAGGCTGTAAGTTTTAGAGAATAGCATTCTACTCAGAGACTACTATGCTATGCAATAAATAAGAAATAAATAAAACTGAAATATTCTAGTAGTTCATATAAATGACATGCATAACAGAAAAAAACAACTTAAGAAATATTTTAAAGTATCAAATGTTTTATGATTTCTGATTGTTTTGGAGGTGGGAAAGTTAAATTTAATTAATATTTCTGTTTTTGAGTATCAGTGCAACTTTTTTTTTCATTTTCACATTTTTAAAAATCTTTGTATAGATTAAGTTATACACCAAGCATGGAACTTTGAAATACCAAACAGACTGTGCTCCAAACAATGGTTATTTTATGATTCCTCTCTATGACAAGGTAAGAACTGAAAATGTTTCACTAATTTCTTGTTGTTCACTATTATTGGTATGGTAGGAAGCTGTGTGCCACATTGATCATACTAATAAGTGATACTGGTTTTGACTTTTTGCTTTTTACTTTTGTGGCACTAGGCAAATTATTAGTTTGTTTTCTTAATTATATGTGGAATATAACAATGTTAATTAAATTCAGAAGTAGATAACTAACAATCAGAACAGTGATATAAAGCCAGTCAATTACTTTTAGTAATTTGGTAGATTCTTGATTTCATTAGAGGAAGCCTCTTTCCACTATTCTATATTGTCCCAAGAATCTTCCATAGATAGTCTGCACATTGTTCTTCAGGCCTTATCTGGGAATATAAATGCCTAAATGCTTAAGGCCATATACTGAAGGTGTTTCTTATTCTTATTCTGTGATTGACTTACCTTTTGTCTTATAAGGTGACTTTGGATTCTTAATGCTGGCAATATGCAAGTTTTGCCAGGTTCTGCCAAGTTGGGAAAGTGGCAAGTGTGGGCCTGGGGGGAGACTGTTGGGAAAGTATACTAGCTTTGAGGTGAGAAAGCTTCCATCTGTAGTTTAAATTCTGGCTTTCAAACTACCCATTTGACCTAGACTAAGTCACAACCTTTTTGGGCCTCACTTTCCTTTTATCTGAAGTGAAGAGTTTGGACTAGATGGTCTTTAAGGTCCCTTGCAGCACTAAATCTATGATCCTTCTACCATTTTAATTTGAAGCAGATTGTTACCAGAAGGTTACCCATAATAATGAATGAATGAAAAAAGTATTTTATGTGCTTACTACGTATTAGGCACTGTTCTAAGTTCCTAGGTTTCAGATTCAAAAGCAAAAGAATTCTTGCTCTCAAGGAGTTCACATTCTAATGAGACAAACAACACCTATGGGGGGGGGGGCACAAAAGGGCATTTTGGGTTTAGAAATCTTAGGGATAGTAAGTGAACCACCAGGGCAACCACTTTGACTCATCTTTTCTTAAAGTAGTAGTCTTGCCTATTATATTACAGTTCTGGGGCTTCATCATTCAGGGAAACCCAGACCTGGATTAAGATTTCCACACTTTTGCCCTCTAGGATATGGCCTTTGGAGATGGGGAGAGGGGTGTACCAGCCCAGAGTCAGGATAGGAGAGAGGTTAGAGGGTGAGTGGGAGCCAGCAAAGTCTAGTAAAGTTTATTTTATTTAATTTTTAAACTTTTAAAATCCTTACCTTCTATCTTTGAATCAATTCTATGTATTGATTCCAAGGCAGAAGAGCAGTAAGGACTAGGCAATGGGGGTTAAGTGACTTGCCCAGGATCACATAGCTAGGAAGTATCTGAGGTCACATTTGAACCCAGAACCTCCTGTCTCTGGGCTTGACACTTAATCCACTGAGCCACCTACCTGCCCCCTAAAGTTAACTTTTTACAGTTGACAACCCATTCATTTCACATTAAAAGTTAAAAAAAAAAGTAAAAGAAATCTCATGGTAATTGTTTCAGTGAATATAATTTAGCACAAAAAGCATGTTTTATCTTTAAACAATTTGCTCAGTTACTACACAAACATTAAGAACCTTGCCCTGGCCAATTTGTGATATGAGACAGTAGAGGAAATACAGGTTTCTACCTACCCCGAAGGAGTTTATAATTCATCGGCGGAATACAGGTAAAGAAACTGAGGTTCAGAAAAGTTAATTAAATTACCCAATGTCAAAGTAAGTGACAGAGCCAGGATTTAAACATAGGTGAGGTAGGTCTCTTGATCTCAGATCCTGAGCTCTTCAAACATAATACAAACTAAATGGTAAATACATACGAAACATAGGAAGTGCTGTAAGATTGAAGGAAGAAGATAGCTGAACTGAAGTGATTTATTTCCATTATTATACATACTTATCCTCTCCTTACTAGATAAATGGTTATATGGATGTGACTTATTTAGCAAGTTGTCTTTAGAAGTCAAAGAGGTAGCAGTGACTCTTAAACTCAGTATTTTATGTTGGAACTATATCATTTGTTAAATCCAGTGCTTTGTGTTTACATAGGATGACAGAAGCTAATAATTTGAGGCAGTTTTTGAGTATCTACCTTGTCTGAGTTCAATTTCTACCTCTGATATTCTTTTTGTTACTTTCTGTAAGTCATTTAACCACCATAAACTAAGCCCATATTTCCTCATCTGTTAGATGAGGGGATTAGACTAGAGGAGCTCCAAGTTCCTTTCTATGCTGTTGCTTTTATATTTACTTTCATATTTAAAAACTTTTGGTTGGATAATAGCTTTAACACTAACAATGCTATTGAAAACTTAACTTTTTTTTTTTTGGTCATAGGGGGATTTCATTCTCAAAATTGAGCCTCCCCTAGGGTGGAGTTTTGGTAAGTAAATGAATAGACAGGTGCCTTCCATTATTGAATATAGTCTTTACTGAATCTTCATGAAAAGAGATATGCTTTGGATAGATTGTTTAAATAGTAGGAATTAATTTCTAGTTGTAGTCATACTTGAAAACTTTCTGAAAAACCTACTGTAGCTAGGCTAATTCCTCTTGGCAGCTTGGCAACTTTAAATACTTCTCTTCTACTTCAGTGAACTACCTTTTAACTGAAAAAAGATTTTTATGATTAAGTGAAAAAGAAGTGATTTTCCCACACTTTCTCTTCTCTTTTTTACTTCTTACTTTGAGTGGATCAGTAGAGAAGGAGGTGGGAGCAAGATGCTTTTTTTATATCTTACTAAAGTTTATGTAGAAGGGGAAAATAGATTTCCTCCCAGACATAATAGGAATAGCTATTCATGGGATGTGCTTGTTCTAACTTTGTAGCTTGGAAATGAGGCATGGCAATAGATTATTGTAGTCCTTTTTTTTTTTTGTAAAATACCTTATACTGTGCTCTGTAATGAGAATTTTGTTTTAGCCATTTGAAGGAACGTATTTCAAGCACTATAATAAAACCACCACTTGAGGATTCATTTGGAGACTAGACTTTTTAGAAGCTTGGAATCTGAGATGGAGGCATTTTCCTTTTTTCATGTCTGGGAAGGTACATAATTAGTGTTTTCCCAGAAGGTTAAAGAATAGAGTAGAATCCATTTAGTGTTGAAGTTTTGTTGAAGTAGGTTTGAATTCCAGTGTGCATAAAGTTTTAGTACTATAGATGGACTATTTGGTGATATTTACCAAACTGCAAATGGTGCTTTGAGATAAAACTGAGATGAGAAACTGATTAACATATTTTATTTAGGAAGGTTTTACTATATTAGATATGTAATGTTGTTCTTCTGTTAACTCCTTTCCCATTTCCTTTTCTGTCTCTAGAACCAACAACTGTGGACCTTCACGTTGATGGTATTAATGATATCTGCACAAAAGGAGGTGATATCAACTTTGTATTCACAGGGTTTTCCGTGAATGGAAAGGTTTGGCTTTTTGCAGTTTTCTTAGTAACTTGCACTGATCTGCTCTTTCTTTTCCCTTGAGAGCATATGTTGGATTAATTGTGCCTTGTTATAAATGACTAACTGTGTGTTTTTTATGGCAGGTACTCAGTAAAGGGCAGACTTTGGGACCTGCTGGAGTTCAAGTTATGTTAAAAAGCATTGGGAATGAAGCTCATATACAGTCTACTGTGACTCAGCCTGGTGGAAAGTAAGTTATGCTTTATTTTGCCTTGTCTTCTGGATGTATAGACTTTTCCTTTTTTATCCTAGAAATTCTTTACAATTTGAGTAAGTAAGCACTTTTTTAAACACTTTGTTCTAAGGCACCGTGCTAGGTGTTTTGTGGGATACCTATTAAAAAGAAATAAATCAGTTTCTCAAAGCTGATTTTTTAGAGTAGGAAATGTAGAATTTTGATGAACCTTCCAGAGATTTGCTGAATGACTTTAGGAAAAATTACTTAACATTCTTAAGTTTAGGGAGGTGGTGTGGTATGGCAAATTGAATAGAGGTTCTGGACTGGGAGTCAGGAGACCAGGATCCAAGTGCTCTGCTACTAATGAATTCTGTGATACAGGACAATTTGTATCATCTCTCTGGTTCTCATAGGATCTTAGGCTATAGAGCCAGAAGGTACTGTAGAGGTCATCTAGTCCAGATCCCTCCCTTCTTTGTCTACAACTTCTTTTGGTCTTCTGGTTTTATTAAATGTGGGAATGTCAGAATTATTATAGATTAATACTTCTTGTAGTATTTGGACTCAATCACTGGACTATAATCTTACATTTAGAGAACAAATAGCCAAGTTAATGTTTCTAGGCAGCCTAAAATTTGTAAGATTCTTTGCTCCTTACTTCCCTTTTTTTGCCTACCATTACTGCACAGGTTGGGGATCTCAGAGGCCATTTGGAATATCTCTTTGTTTCATGGGCTTCCATGCAAAAGAATCTACCCGGTGACCAGTTAATTGATGATGAGATTCTCCTTAGGTTATAATAATAGTCTATCACATTCAGAAATCATCATTTGGTCAGCTAGTTCCCAGCTATTAGACATGTACTTGATTTTTTGGCTTTTTTGTTATCACAGATCATACCGCTGGAAATGGTAGTGTATTTGTGTACATTTGTGTACACAAGTGTCTTTTCTTGCCTTGAATATCCTATTTGGGATCTGGTCCCAGTAATGAAATCTTTGGCCCAGAGGGTTTGAATAGTTTAGTAACTTGCATAACAGCCTTTGAATTGTAATTATAAAAGTGTTTTGAAAATAAGTGTGAAATGTTTCAGTAGTTCTCACTCTGTCTTCCTTGCCCCAGGTTTGCCCCTTCCAAATCGTATGTAGTTACTACGATATCCTTTCTCAAACATTCTTTTCATCATTATTTTAAAACCTATGGGCTCCTTTTGAATTCGGTTGTACTTTAGTAGGTATATTCTTAATATATATTTATTTGAGGCACTATGGTAAATTTTGAGGAAACAAAATGTAAATAAGTTGTAGTCCTTCATTTCTTGGAGCCTACAATTTAACAGGTATTTATGAATCAAAAAAAACACAGTTTCTTTAAAAATTTTTTTTCACCTTCTGTCTTAGTATCAATTCTAAGATAGAGGAGCAACAAAGGGGAAGGCCACTGGGGTTAGGGTCATGTAGCTAAGAAGAAGTGTCTGAGGTCAGATTTGAACTCAAATCCTTTTGATTCTAGGCTTGGCACTCTATCTACCATGCTACCTAATTGCTCCCTTTGGCAGGCTTTTAAGAAATGAGGCCACATGATGTAGTGTAAAGATCATGGGGTAGGGAGTCAAGAGAGCCCCAGTTCTAATCCCAGATTTTTTAACTTTGCACCCCTATTTTTATTTTGGATCTATGATTTCCTTGTGGTGAAAACTCCCTCTACCAGTACTGCTTAGATTACAATTTATATAAGACTACATAATTTATGGTATTTGTTGGCTGGGTCATTGAAAAATTAAGTGACCCACCTAGAGTGATGCAGACACTATGTATCAAAAGTCATGAACTACCCTAAGGGCTTCCTGGCTCCCGAGCCATTTCTTTATTCTCTAGTCATGTTACTTCTCACTTGTGTGACCTTGGGCAGAATATTTAATTTCTCAGGGACCTGTTTTCTCCTCTGTAGAAAGAAGGGATTAGATAAGATGATCTCTACCACCTTCTAACATTCTATATTTCTATGTGCTTTATAATCATTATTTTAATGCTTCCTTTTTAACCAGCATTTGGTGTCGCATTTTGTTCACTATAGTTATTAAATAAATGCTTCATAGTTTTTAATGGCAAACTTGTGGTTATTGTGAAATTATTTTCTTATGCTAACATGATTGCTTTCACTCTGCTGGATTGATTTCACTCAAATCAAATTTGAGGGATATCATTGAGAACTATTGTTGTGTCCTGTAAAGAGTGTTGAACTTGGAATCAGGACAGTTGGATTCAAATCTTGTCTCAAACACTTATTAGGAACATGAGCATTGGAAAGTCTCTAAATCAGTTTCTTCATCTATAAAATGAGTATAATAACAGTTGTACTCTCTACTTCACAAGCTTGTTGTGAAGAACTTTAAAGTAGTATGTAAATAAATGTTTATTCATAGATTAAGAAAAAGATAAACATAATTTTGAATTTCATAGGTTTGCCTTTTTTAAAGTTCTTCCTGGAGAGTATGAAATATTTGCATCTCATCCAACCTGGACATTGAGAGAAGTAAGTATTTGAAACATGATTTAAAGGAATGAATGAAAAAAGTTTTTTAAGCACTTACTCTGTGCTGGGCACAATGCTAAATGTAGGAGAAATAAAAAAAAAAACCTTAAGGAATTTGCATTTTAAAATGGGAGACAACATATAAAATGGGAGAGCAGTGGCCAGGAAAGGGTAAAGTCAGAGATGGTGAATGGAGCCAAAAAACAATCAATTAACATGCCTTTTCTGGAAGCAGTGCTGGTGTTGATGTGATTACTTCCCAGAACAAAAGATTGGGGGTGAAGGGGGAAGATGTAAAGGGGGTGGCTATACATGCTAGGAAAATATCATTGAGTCAAAGTTGGGGGACTAGGGTGATGTAATGGGATCTTGCCAGTTTAAGAGCTGATGGTTTTATTGAGTAAGTGGTTAAATGGAATTGATTCATTTGAATTATGAAGTAAATTTAATTTTTTTTTGGGAAGTTATCCATAAATAAATAGTAAATAAATAAAAACAAATTATTAATGGTATCTTTGGTAATAATTAGGTGGGTGCTATCTGTGCTGCTAAAAATTTTCTTTAGCAGTAGTGTATGTTATCTGTTAGAGCTTTTAAGAGCACATTCTTTTTTCTGTTATGAAATGATTCTATTTTTAATTGGAGGTTTTTTAAAAAAGCAAATACTTAAAACAATGCAGAATGTTAATACAATTTAGTTGTATTTTTCTTAAGACAAACATAAAAATTTAGAACAATTGTGGAAAAAAAATTTTTTTTTGCCTTCCCATAGCTACTTATGTTATGTTTAATAGAATTTAAAATAAATTTGAAATATTGTAGATTTTGCTTTTGTTCTGATATTTGATAGCTTTCCTGCTTAGAAAATCATTAGACAAGATTAGGTTCAGAGTTTTGTCTCTGAAGTTTTGTGTCCCTCTAAGTTTTCACATGCATAGCCTTAATTTGATACTTTGTACTGTTTTATGGTATTTTAAGTTTTGAATGTACTTCTCATCTTACACCATGTTGGCAAACCTATGGCACACATGCAAGAGGGGGCTGCTCCCTTCCCCCTCTCCATGTGTGCCTGAGGACATTTCTCCCATCATCTACCCCTCTGCCCAGCAGCCTAATGGGAGCACTTCCTTCCTTCCCTGTCAGGGATAAGGGGCGGCTCACATGCAGCTTGAGGGTACAGTTTGGGCACTTGATTCCTAAAAGGTTTGCCATCACTGTTGATAGTACACAGTTTTAGACTTGAGTTTTTTGTCTTGCATTCAACATTTACAGTATGCTATAAAGAAGAACAAAATATCCACTTGAGGATTTTAACTGTCAGATGTTATGCTATAATTGTATACCTTGAAAAAGGAAATGTACCCATTCATTTTTTTTTGTTTGTTTCTTTTAGGCTAGCACTACTGTTCGAGTAACTAATGCCAATGCTTATGCTGCTGGTCCTCTAGTAGTTGCTGGTTATAATGTTTCTGGTTCTGTTCGAAGTGATGGGGAACCTATGAAAGGTGTTAAGTTTCTCCTCTTTTCCTCTTCGGTAGTCAGAGAGGTAAGAAGTCATGTATGTAGAATAATAAAGATGATAAAGGAAAAATAGAGGCTACGAAAATAGTGCTAATTTAATTTGTAGATGCTGTTAACTGTACCTGAGCTATTATTTAATGAGAAATCCAAGTAATATATGTATTGATGTGGATGTTTAGGTAACTTATTTTATCTCAATTTTTCTTGAAATAGTAATATTGAATATTATGATCTACAATAATATAGTACTTATGAGGAAGAAGGCAATTATGTAATTTTCCTATAATGATTTTTAGTATGTTTCAAGTTACAGGAAAGAAATAATTTTAATTTTTTTCTCCACAGGATATATTGGGCTGTAATAGTTCTCCAGTTGATGGGTTCCAGCCACAGGATGAGAAACTGATATTTTTGTGTAGTGTTATCTCAAAAGAAGATGGCTCCTTCTCCTTCTTTTCATTGCCAAGTGGGAGATACACTGTGGTAAAGGAAGTTTATAATTTCATTCATCTTTTTTCTTTGTGAACCTGATATCCCAAAATTGATACTTTAGTAGTTAAAATAGATCTGAATCTTTAGTGTTAAATGTTTCAGTTCCTGGTTTCATGTGCCATTCTCTTTTTCTGTTCTTTGTAAATCATAATAATACTGTTTGGTAATGACTATCAAGTTCATACTAAAAAATGTTAAAATAATATCTCCACCTGTGTAACATAAATGAAAATTTTGTTCTTGAGTTACTTTGGTTGGGACTCTTGCTACTGAGTTGCTTATGTAAAAATATCTATCTATATATATTTATCAATATCACTTCCTTTTAAATCTGAAACATTTCCCACAGTAGCATTTGTTACTCTAACATTTTGTTGGGAGGTCTTTGAGCCCTTTCCTTTTTTTCAGGTTGATAGATTTAATGTTTCAGTGGCTGTTTTCCTTTTGGAAGTAAAATAGTGTGCTGATGCCAAATTAAAAACACTGATTTTGTTTCAGGTTCCATTCTATAGAGGAGAGAGGATTACTTTTGATGTTGCTCCTTCTAGGCTGGACTTTACTGTGGAGCATGACAGCTTAAAAATTGAGGTACAATTTCCATAATATTTTCAATTGTAAGGCAGATGTTTATATTTCATATCTACAGAAATACAAAAGTTCTAGGAAACAAAAATTCTGACTGGAGGGATTTTGGGAAAAAAACAGAACCTTGCTTGGTTGAGGTTTTTTTTTTTAAGGACCTCTTGTCCATTTCTTCATTTTTAGAAGAATTAGTTTCTGTGATGATGATAACATCATATTTGTCAGTTTTTTCAGCTGTTGTGCATCCAAGATTAGAAGTGAATTTTGAGGTCCCAAGCTCTATCAGTTCATATTTCTTGGAAGTACCTTTTTTGTTTTTTTTTAAAAGCCTTCCATCTTAGAATCAATACTGTGTATTAGTTCCAAGGCAGAGAAGTGATAAGGGCTAGGCAATAGGGGTTAAATGACTGATCCAGGGTCATGCAGCTGGTAAGTGTCTGAGGTCAGATTTTAACCTAGTCTCTAGGCCTGGCTCTCAATCCACTAATCCACTTAGCTGCCCCCTAGAAGTACTATTTTATAAACTAGGAAGTATACCTGGCAAAATAATTGATAAACAGTTTGAGAAAAAGGTCCATAAATCCTGCTTTGATTGCTTGTGTGAATGATGCATTTTTTATCTCCTGTGCTTGTTTCAGCCCGTTTTCCATGTCATGGGCTTCTCAGTGACTGGCCGGGTTTTGAATGGCCCAGAGGGAGAGGGTGTCTCAGATGCCATTGTCATACTGAATAATCAAATCAAAGGTGAGTGATGAATGTTGGGATCTCATAGTTACAGTCAAATGAGGAAAACAGGACTTATAAATGAAAAGGAAATTATTTCTAACTTGTTTTATGAAAACATGGAAAAGTTTAGCTAGCTATTATTATTTTGATTTGTCCCAAATATATATACATTTGTATAGAGTTGATTTGCTTATTTTAGCTTTCCTTGTGTTTTAGTAAAAACAAAAGGAGATGGCTCTTTCCGCCTGGAGAACATAACCACAGGATCATACACAATTCATGCTCAGAAGGAGCACCTCTACTTTGATCCTCTTACAGTCAAAATTGCACCAAATACCCCTCAGCTGGCTGACATCATAGCCACAGGGTAAGATTGTGGTTTTCTTAGAAAATACTAGGGCAAATAATCTTTTATTTGGAGAATTTTAAAATACAGAAATGTGAGATTTGGATGCTACTTTTCCCCCTTAAATGATCTGTATCAAGTTTTAGTTTAGGTAGATGTGGAGGAATAAAGCATGACTTTCAGTTTTGAAAGTTACCTACTAGGTAGTTTGTTTTTTTTTTTAATCCTTACCTTTTGTTTGGATTAAGGACTGGGCAGATGGGTTAAGTGGCTTGCCCAGGGTCATACAATTAGGAAGTGTCTGAGGCCCCAAATTTGAACCTAAGACCTTCGATCTCTAGACTCATCTCTTTATCCTCTGAACCACCTGGATGCCCTAAGTCTTTCTGAAAAAGTACTCATTTGTTGGATACCTTAAAATTTATTTTACCCCAGAAGTTAAAATAGGTTTGTTTATGAAATAAAATCAAATAACATTTTGAATGGCTTCTTTCCTTGATATTGAATGTAAATTGGTGCTTCTATAATTGGAGAAATATTTTATAATCTCTTTAAGTAGCTGTGAAGGATAGAATTATGGTCAATGTTTATTGTGTTCTTCTGAAGATTATAGTGTTGATTAAGAAACATTATAAGATGTTTTTGAGTAATTGGGCTGGGATTATTGCACTTTGTTCTGCTTTGTCATTTAGTGGCTTCTTTGTATCATCATTGCACTATCTCTTAATTAAACCTAAATCCCAGAATATACAAAGGATCTGTGATTTTGTCAGCATGGGGAACTCCTGGGATGGGAACTCATCAACAAAGATGGCAAACCATCTGTAATTTAGTAGACAGAGAGATGCTGAAGGCACATAAAAATTAGTAACTTGTCCAAGGCCACAAGACTAATACATGCCAGAGGCTGGATTTGATTCCAGGTTGCCCAACACTATTGACAATGCTATTTTTTGAACATAAATAAAAACTTGAAAAGCAGTCACCCATACATTTAACAAACTCTTAAAAACAAAAATGCAAAAAGTTTAGCTACTTATAGACTATGTAGTACATATCTATACTCTATCATAAGGATGTGTTTTTCAGGAAAGAGTTCCCTGAACTTACCCTATTTTCTTCTGATTGTATTATTTTTATTTTTTGTTTTTCCTAAATTTTTATTTTTGCCCTTTCTATATATTCAGCTCTGACAGCCTGCACTGTTAACTTCTTTGAACTTCAGGCATTTCTAGTTTCTTTTTTGAAAAGTGGAATTTTATTGTTGTTTTTTAATTTTTTTGCAGTTTTTGAATTAATTTATTTAGTCACTTTAGAACATTATTCCTTGGTTACAAGAATCACAGTATTTCCCTCCCTCCCCTCCCCCCTCCCTACCTTCAGCCAATGCACAATTTCGTTGGGTATTACTTGTGTCCTTGATTAGAACCTATTTCCATGTTGCTGGTGTTTGCATTAGGATGTTCCTTTAGAGTCTACATCCCCAATCATATCCCCTTGACCCATGTAGTCAAGCAGTTGTTTTTCTTCTGTGTTTCTACTCCCACAGTTCTTTCTCTGGATGTGGATAGTGTTCTTTCTCAGAAGTCCCTCAGAATTGTCCTGGATCCTTGCGTTGCTGCTAGTAGAGAAGTCCATTACATTTGATTGTACCACAGTGTATTAGTCTCTGTGTACAATGTTCTCCTGTTTCTGCTCCTCTCACTCTGTATCATTTCCTGGAGGTTGTTCCAGTCTCCATGGAATTCCTCCAGTTCATTATTCCTTTGAGCACAATAGTATTCCATCACCAACATATATCACAATTTGTTCAGCCATTCCCCCAATTGAAGGGCATCCCCTCATTTTCCAATGAAATGTGACATTTTAAAAAACTTATTGGCTCTGCTCTTTCGATTTTTCCAATTCTAGGAACTAGATTTCCTTATTTTTCTTTTATCTCTAATTTCTCCTTATGCCTTTTAGTACATTACATTTTGCAGTGCTGTATTTCATCCCTACATGATTGTAACTGCTAAAAATTTGCTCGTAAGATTTTAAAAACTATTAAAAATAAAAAATATCAAAATTTTCTGAAATACTTCACCAGTGAGTGAAATTAATGATCATGATTTATTTTCTTGTCTTTGTTCAGACTTTTTGGGGGAGTTTCTGGATCTGTGATTTCTCCTAGATTAGGAAGT
Organism: Monodelphis domestica; assembly: GCF_027887165.1. NCBI lineage: Eukaryota > Metazoa > Chordata > Mammalia > Didelphimorphia > Didelphidae > Monodelphis > Monodelphis domestica. The sequence goes on along the minus strand of NC_077233.1, from coordinate 236,072,425 downwards.
CCTGGTGAAAAAACTCCCTCCCCTACTGTAACAGCTTTGCAGCATCCAGTTGTGCCTTTGCAGGGTCCCAGGGAGTGGCATTTAAAGCCCCCCCCCCCTTTTTTTTTAAACTCTTACCTTCCTGTCTTAGAATTTTTTTTTTAAACCCTTACCTTCTGTCTTGGAGTTAATACTGTGTATTGGCTCCAAGGCAGAAGAGTGGTAAGGGCTAGGCAATGGGGGTCAAGTGACTTGCCCAGGGTCACACAGCTGGGAAGTGTCTGAGGCCAGATTTGAACCTAGGACCTCCAGTCTCTAGGCCTGGTTCTCAATCCACTGAGCTACCCAGCTGCCCCCTCTTTCTTAGAATTAATTCTGTGTATTGATTCTAAGGCAGAAGGGTGGTAAGAACTAGGCAATGGGGGTTGAGTGACTTGCCCAGTGTCACACAGCTAGGAAGGATCTGAAGCCGTATTTGAACCAAGGACCTCCCATCTCTAGACCTGGCTCTCAATCCACAGAGCCACCCTAGCTGCTCCTAAAACCTTTTACAACCTATCTCCTTTCTACCTTTCTAGTCCCCTTCTACATTTCTCCCTTCAGTGTATTCTGTGATTTAGCTCAGTTGGTCAACTTATCTCTTTTCTCTCCTCCTCCCAGATTTCTTGTCTTTCCTTCCTTTAGGATTCATCCCGCTTCTGCAGGAAGTTCTTCTCTTACCTCTGACTTTCCCCCTTTCTCTATCTTCTCTGTAATTATCTTTCCTTTACATATATAACTTATATGTACATAGTTACTTGCATGTCAGGGACCATGTTTTTTGCCTTTCTTTGTACTTCGATACATCACACACAGTGTCTGGTGCATCATAAGTATCAATGTATGTATAGGTGTGTGCAAAACGTTCAAGCCTTTTATAAGTATCTATAGTACTTTATTATGTCTTAAATTCAGCATTGTATGGCAAGTGTTTTTCTTCATTTCCTCTCCACCGTCAATCCCCAGATGCTGAACATTATTGGTTGTTATGTCTTCAGTATGGCATACTAATGTCATCTGAGTGCACACTGGTTGTCATTTATTGAGTGTGTACCACATACAAAGTCTTTTGCTAGAGGATCTGAGGGTTGCCAAACTAAACAAGACATAGCCCTTTTTCTTTGGGGAGATCACAAACTCAACTGTAAGAGAGACAAAGGAGAAGTCCTTTGGGATTTGGGATCTTGACAAAACAACTGACATGATATTTCTTAGAGTTAGGTGGTATTTAGGTTGTCCTTAAAGGATGAACATGACTTTCGAGATAGAAATAGTCATTCATGAATGGGTGTTCCAGCAGGAGGGAAAAGAAGGAAAAAGGATAGGGTGGTTGAAAAGCACAGGACATATTTGGGGAAAGACAAGTGTCCCAAATTGGCTAGAATATAGGATATATGAAATAGAAGGAGATAAGATCAGAAAGGTAAGTTGCATCCAGTTTGTGGAGGACCTTGAATACCATTCTAAGAAGTTTGAGTTTAATTGAGTAGATGGTAAGATAGGAAAAGTGTTTGGATAGGGTAGCAATATCAAATGAGAATTTTCTTATGCCTTCAAAGGTATTGTATTGAGTTATAATGCAGACAGACTTTTGTCCTTTCTTTCCTAACAGAATTATCTCTAGTATCTCAGAGAGCTATAATATTGGAGCATTATTGAGGTACAAGTAACTGTTCCTTTGTCCCTAGAGAGCAGGGTTCATTTTATTTAATCACTAGTACTCCTTTATTATCAAGAGTGTCTGCTCCTTGCTGTTATCACTACTTTTAATGAATTGCTGACCCTACTGATCTCTACCATCTTAATCCTTCATTTTCATTTTTATTTTTTCTGTGGCCCATTGCTTCTCCTTCATAGCTTTCAAAAAAAAAAGTCTAACCTTTTATAGAAATTTCTAGCTAATTAGAGTACTTCTTTTCTTCCATGAGGAGTACTGGCCAATCACAGATTGTTGGGCCATTGACACTTCTTGGCTATTATTATTTGTTGGAGGATACATATGTACTGTTGCTTCTCTATCAGATTTGTCTTTTTTTTTTTTTTTTTTGGGTGGAGATGGATGGAGTTAGAATTAATTGCCATGTTTCCTTTTGGAAGGCTCATCTTCAAATAGACAATTTTTGATTGTACTCTCCTTCTTTTGCTGTAAGTTGGTACTGATATATGTGTTTAGGATAACTCCCAGGTTTTATATTAAACACTTTGTGAAAAGCCCTTGACTTCCTTTGGACAAATAGATACTATATTTTGCCACTTAAATTGCTACTATGTTTTTTAATGTTTTGGTTTGTTGACAGAGTTACTAATATTGAATCTACCTTTTAATTAAATCTAGGTGTTACTGTTCTTTTAAAGCTTTGGTTTTCTTTAGAAAGGAATGGATTTTGTGATTGATGTGATTCTGGCCCCCTTTCCCCGTAACCTCTAAACTAAATTCATATATTGGAATGAATGGCTTTCTTTTTTTTTTTTCCTGGGCAGGTTCAGTGTCTGTGGTTACATATCTATAACTCGCTTTCCTGACACAATAAAGCAGATCAATAAATACAAAGTTGTTATGACCTCCCATGGAAGGGAAAAGTCTTTGATCACAGCAGAGACTGATTCACGAGGAGAATTTTGTTTTAAAGCAAAATCAGGGAACTATAAAGTACAGGTAAGATGAGAGAATGTTAGACTTTAAAAGAATTAGAGGAAACTCATAGTTTTTAAAGGCCCAGTTAAGACTGATTCCAGATTAAGATACTTAGATTGCTCATGTCAATGTAAATTCTAATATTCATTTAAGACATTTTTACTGTATTGACAATCATTCCAAAGTATTATGTTTTTGATTCCCTATGTCAATATCTGTTATCAGGCAGTCCAATTCTCTTGAAGCTGAAACCATTGAAGATCTGTAAGATTGCATAATGAGAAATAGACATTGATTCTTTAAAGAAGAGTAGTTTTATTGTTATCTTTTTCTGATGAGATAAAAATAGGTAAACATTACCATCTTATTTATTTTTGTAAAATAAAAAATAAAATATATTTTAAAAAATATATAAAAATGTTGTAAAAAAAACATTTTAAGACATGCTAAAAAAGAAAAGATTTATAGAAATAGGACCTAATTCCAAATAAGATCCATCTAGATAATGTTCAAATTCCCTGGTTTACACTTGGTGTTAGTAACCTATAGCTAGGGACCATTTTGAGGGGAGAGTCATGTAATTTATGCTTTTCAGGTCAATAGGATGAGTAGCCAGAAGTAGTTGTATGATGGTGAACGTGTTTCTGCTATTTTAAGTTACTACTCATTTAAGGTCATAGATGAATATGAGATATTTATGGACATGTTAAAAATGAATATTTGTCATTTAAAATCTGTATAATGCTGGGTACCAACAAATGTACTTTGTGACAGACTAAACTTATGTTATTTTATAATGTTGTTCTGTGTATTCATTTAGGTAGTAGTTCCTGAGGCAGAAACCAGAGCAGGACTTTCTTTGAAACCCAAAATGTTTCCTGTTATTGTTACCAACAGGCCAGTGATGGATGTGACCTTTTCCCAGTTTTTGGCCTCAGTTTCAGGGAAAGTCTCTTGTTTGGGTAAGTTGTGAATTGAGAGCACAAATGGATAATTATGAAAAAGCAATGAGGGTATGCTTGTGAAATTCTCTTCATCCTGGACAGTATTATATGGTTCTGCCAAGTATAATAATGGTGCTCTTTTTTTAAAGACTCTTATTTTTCTGTCTCAGAAGTAGTGTTCTTAGTAGCACCTTAATTAGTACAAGGCAACTGAACCTTTGTCTGAGGGGGCTGAAAGTTAAAGGTTACTGTTAGAACATATTCTGCCATCTTAGAACAATTTGGCTTAGCATTTAGTTGGCAAGTTAGTTAAACTAGGAAAATAGCAAATGGCAAGTGCTTCTTTTCCCTGGCTGCCATTACCGAAGTGGAAGATCTGCTTTATGTTCTCCACTTGCTAATTTATCTTAATTCATTTTGTTGAGGATGTACTTTATGAAACTGTCAGACTGATTATAAAAAATATGCTATGCAAAATACTAGTTGTGTCCCTGGTTCCTAGAGAGGATTTTATGATGCCTTATTTTTCTTAATATGTACTGAATAAAGTCTAGTAGGTAGGTCATTTAGAATAATTATCCTAGGCATTGTTCTTGTCACCTTTGGCTCCCACGGTATATTGAGGTTCTGAGAAATAATCTAATTTATGACAAAGCACAGGGCTCTCACTCTCTCATTCTCACATTCTTCACTAAAGTGGGGTTTACTAGTGTTTTGGTTCTAGTGACCTATTTGCTCAATGATGCATTAGAACAAAATATGTTAACACTAAATCTGAAAAAACTTATAGTAATTGTTTTTGAAGAATTAAATTGTTACATGTAATAAACTAGAAATTTGAGGAGAGAAATAAATGCTTTGAGTCTTTGAAATTTTGGCCTATTGAGGCTTTTTTTTTTTTCTTTATAGATACCTGTGGTGATTTGCTGGTGACTTTACAGTCCATAAGCCGTCAGGGGGAGAAACGTAGTCTACAACTTTCTGGCAAGGTCAACTCCATGACTTTTACTTTTGATAATGTGCTTCCAGGAAGATACAAAAGTAAGATGCATTTGAACTTTGCTAGATTTAGTTAATATGCCTTATACTTTCTACCAATCTTTTCTTTTAAAAGTTGTGTTTGGTCTGTTAAAATATAATAGTCACAATCCAGTTAGATCTTAATATGTTTACATACTTAAGTGTCTCTTCTTCATTGATGTTGCATATGCAATAAACACATTATTAGGCTTTAAGGAAGGTATTATCATGGAATGTACTGGTTGCTATCCTTATTTGAGAGAACATGTTCTTTAACTTTTGATAAGTTTGGACTTCATGCTGTTCCATTTCTAAATAATAGGACAATGATAGAAGTAGTTCTGTTATTATATAAACATTATGATTTTGTCTTACTACATTTTGTTAATTAAATGACATTGGCTGTTTGCACTTCTACTTGTTCAAAATACCATCTTTAATCTTATTGTAGTGAGTGACAGTGTCCTGAAAAAGTACAGGGTATATTTTCCATTTTTATTAACTTCTCAGATCTGTGGTTTCATTGATTCATTCTCTACAGATGTCAATCAGACTCCCTCCATGCTTTAATTAATGACCCTCCATGTGGCAAATCAGAATTTACCAATGTTAGGTCTAAAGAAATCCTTATGCCAAGGTTTGATGAGTTGCTAATACTAAAATATTCCCTTTACCTAGTAACTAGTCTTTTTGAACTTAGCTGGTCAGTTTCTTGTACATTATTCTATTGCTAGTCTCATACTTTGAAACTGATACTTTGAAACTTGGTAGGCGCTTGGCTGCTAGGCTCTGCAACCTGTTGGCATTGTGTTTTTGCACCAGCTGTCTTAAGAGGTTTAGTAGGTTCCCCCTCATTTGATGTTTTCAAGTGGATAAGTAAGGATAATCATTGGACATGATGTTATAGACAGGGGATGGGGTGCTCCTGTTCAGCTATGCATTATAGTAGATAAGCTTATATATCTCTTCCATTTCTGAGATTATTTCATTTTTTTGAGAAACCATAACCATCTCCTTACTAATGAAGCATCTAAGTAGGATTTTAGTATAAAAGTTTAATTAAAATTCATTGAAATTCTTTCTTACAGCCTGATTTTTTTTTAACCAGGTGAAGTTTGATTTATTTCTTGCTAATTTTAAGGACAGAAGATCATTATTTTAGGTTTTTTTGCATTGTTTCCAAAATCATAAATTCTTGGGAAGAAAGATACTTCATTAATGTTATTAATATGGTATTGCCTTCCATGTTTTTTTCTTCTTCTCCCTAGTAAGTATCATGCATGAAGATTGGTGCTGGAAAAATAAAAGTCTAGAAGTGGAAGTTACAGAAGAGGATGCATCAGGGATTGAATTTAGGCAGACTGGCTATATGCTAAGATGTTCACTTTCTCATGCAATTACATTGGTATGTATGGGATGTGGGAGATAGTCTTATTTGGAGGGGAAAGAGCAGTGGACTACCTGTTCTAAGAATTTTGTTACCTTGAGAAAATCACATTCTGGGTCTGTTTCATTTTTGTTTTACCTACCTTCTATAGGTATTGTGAGGAATGATAATTAGAAAGCAACTTAAATTCCTTTAAGTAAATATATTAATATTAATTTCATATGTAATTACTTGTCTTGAGTTAACTGTTCAGGTTTTGGAGGAAATCATTTTTGGAGGTCACTAGATAAGAGGCTTTTAAAAAACAGATTAATACTTTTAAACTCTGGACCACTTAAATGGTTGAAAAAGATTAATGTTAGAAATTAGATTCTTTTCAGAAGAACATTCATTTTTTTTCCTTACAAGCACATGTAAATTACCAGTGCAGTAATATAAACTTCTATAGCAAATTCTCTGTTGATTGTTTTGTGCAGAGCAAAGAAGAGTTAAAAAAGATCACAGTGGTGATTTGCCCTTTGATGGCTGTAGTTTCTGGACTAATGCATATTGGCAAATATGATCTCAAGTAGGAAGATAACCCTATTCCATTTATGAAGCTCAAATTGTCACAAATTCATTAGCTTTAATGTCTTTTGACACCAGTAGGTGTCAGGTAATTGGGACATGAAAAAAGTAAATAACTGGTTATACCACACATTGCAGAAGTTGAGATTGGAAACCAGTATTCTTAGTTTCTATATGTTTTTCTAACCATTTAGCTATATATTTAGAAATAGTTATGATGATAGAAATTAATAATAGTAATTGTTATCCAGCCAGTAGGGAATGATACAGATGCTCAAGAAAAAAGATGGGGAGTCTATACAGGTATTAAATTTGGGTTTGGCACATAATAAATAGATCTAATCATCTATCAGTAGGTCTTGAACATAAGGGTCTTCCTTTTTATATAAACATTACTACTAATTTTCTTGATGTCTCACTGATTTCTAGTAAATCATTTTGTTTGTTATCTTTGGTCCCTTAGGAATTCTATCAAGATGGAAATGGGCCTGAGAATGTAGGAATTTATAACCTATCCAAAGGAGTGAACCGATTCTGTCTGTCAAAGCCTGGTAAGTTTAGAAGGAATAATATTGTTACTAGTTAGAATGATTGAAAATCACCAGAGAATTATTTTAAAGGCAGCTTTCTTTATTGGCTCTTTTTGCATTTTAACTATCAATTTTCAGTGATGTTGAGTTTTTTTTTTTGAAAGAAGTCACTTAAATGGAGTGAATTAGAAATTTTGTGCCAGACCCTTCATTTTTATTTACATAAATATATTGCATGTTTAAGTGATCAAAGTATTTATGAGTAGATATGTCATTCCTTCTAAAGGTTAATTGTATTGGTGATTGGCTGACTGTTCAGTATGGTTAAGAGTAGTAATTTTGGGTAATCATTTTAGGTGCAAAAGGTAGTAATGGTTCAGACAAGAAAGAGTTGCCAGATGTTTTCATTTTCTTGAAATTGTTTTATTCTACTGCTAAGTCAGGAATTATACCCTACTGCTGAATTTGAGAAATAGTGTTGTAAAAACGTTTCTATGACAGTTTTCCACAAAATTGCATACACATTTCTAAGTTAGAAAAACTATGAAAAATTACATACTACAAATTTGTCTTTGGAAATTGAGAAAAGGATTCTTAAAAATTGAAAGCTGTATTCAAACATTTTGCAATAGAATTCAACTTTTTGATCCTTCTTTTTTGCCTGCCTGGAAGCTATTCCTATAGCAAGTTAAATTGTTAAGTTATAGAAAGTCAAAAATATGTTACTGAATTAAATGGTTTGAGTCATTGGGAATACTAAGTAGGTTTTGGGAAAGATAATTAGTTGGCATTCTAATTCTTTTATTACAAATCTGTGATATGTTACATATCTTCAAGTTAGAGATGCTAATACTGGATTTAACATGTTAACTCAGAAAAAGACTTATTTCTAAAAATTATTTTTTCTCATTGTCAAAGGTGTATACAAAGTGACCCCACGATCTTGTCATCGGTTTGAGCATGGATATTACACTTATGACACGTAAGTTTAACCTGCTTATTAAATATTTAATAATTTGCAGGCATATTCCTTTTTTTTTTTAAAGTGAAGAACATATACTTTAATCTGTACTCTGACTCTATTATCTTGCTATCTGGAAGTGGATAGCATATTTCATAAGTACTTAGGAATATGAGTCAGCCATTTTGTTCATCAGAATTGCCAAGTTTTCCAAAGTTGATTGTTGTTGTTCAGTTGTTTTTCAGTTGTGTCTGAACTCTTTGTGACCCCATTTGGGTTTTTTTTTTTTTTGGCAAAAATACTGCAGTGGTTTGCCATTTCCTTCTCCAACTCTTTCCACAGATGAGGAAACCGAGGCAAATAGGGGTAAGTGACTTGCTCAGTATCACACAGCTAGTGTCTCAGGCCAGATTTGAATTCCGGAAGATGAATCTTCCTCACTCCAGACCTAGCATATCCATTGTGCCACCTAGCTGCTTTACAATATTACTGTTACTGTATAACTTGTTCCGGTGTTGCTTACTTCTCTCTGCATCCATTCGTACAGGTCTTGTCAGGTTTTTCTAAAACCATCCCCTTCATCATTTTTTAATCATAGTATTTTATCCCATTCACATAGTGTAACTTTGTTCAGTTATTCCCCACTTCATGGACATCTCCCCATTTTCCAATTCTTTGCCACTACAAAAAGAACAGCAATAGTTTTGTACATATAAGTTCTTTTCTTCTTTTCTATGATCTCTTTGGTATATAGACCTAGTAGCTGGTTTAAAGGTATGCAGAGTTTAATAGCTTTTGGGAATAGTTCCAAATTGTTTTCCAGAACATTTAGACTAATTCTACCAATAGTGTATCAGTTGTTTTCCTACAGCCCATCCAGCATTGTCATTTTCCTTTTTTTTTTATTTTGGCCAAATCTGATGGGTGTGAGGCGGTATCTCGGGGATGTTTTAATTTGCATTTCTCCAGTTATTTGTGTTTTTGAGCAGTTTTTTCATATGGTTATCAATAGCTTGGATTTCTTTCTCTTTAACTATCTTTATTTCCTTTGACTATCGTTCTTTTTCTCATAAATTCTCTATATGCTTTTCTTTATCCGAGTAATGTACAAGCACATCTTAAGAAGATATTTCTTCTGTTTCCATTGGGAATAGAAGGAGTTGTTTTCATTTGCAGCAGGAAGAATTTAAATCTTATACCAGGTTTTTTTGAACAAGGGCTGTGAAGCATTAGTATATATTGCTGAGAAAATATCTAGTGAATCTTTTCTTCCTTTGTTCCTTCCTTCTTCCCTCCCTCCCTTCCTGCCTCCCTGCCTGCCTGCCTCCCTGCCTCCCTGCCTCCCTGCCTGCCTGCCTCCCTGCCTCCCTGCCTGCCTCCCTCCCTCCCTCCCTCCCTCCCTGCCTCCCTGTCTCCCTCCCTGCCTCCCTTTCTCCCTCCCTCCCTGCCTCCCTGTCTCCCTCCCTGCCTCCCTTTCTCCCTCCCTCCATGCCTCCCTGTCTCCCTCCCTGCCTCCCTGTCTCCCTCCCTGCCTCCCTTTCTCCCTCCCTCCCTCCCTCCTTCCCTCCTTCCCTCCTTCCCTCCTTCCCTCCTTCCGTCCCTCCCTCCCTCTCTCCTCTCTCCCTCTCTTCTCTCTTAGAATTAATACTAAGTATCAGTTCCAAGAGAGAAGAGTGGCAAGGGCTAGGTAATTGGGATTAAATGACTTGCCCAGGATCATACATCTAGGAAATATCTAATGCCTAATTGGAACCTTCTGTCTCTAGGCCTGGCTCTCTAGCTATTCTTGGAGTTTTTAGAAGAGAGTAGAAAAACTATTGGGTGGGACTTAAATGCAGACTGTTCTTGCCATAGGAAGTTAAACTAGAGCACTTTTGAAGCTTTTTTGAGCTTATAGTCCAAACCTTATTTTTCTTTTAGACTTTGTGTGTGTTTGCTTTGCTTTTATTGCCCCTTCTGTGTCTGTACCTTGTTCTCCATAAAAATTCTTTAGTTAGTTGCTTTTTTGGTTATTTGCTCATTTTTCCTACTTTTTTATAGGTAAGCTCTGTTTTCTGGGAGGCTAGGGTACCCTCTTAAACTTCAGTGCTTTCTTGATGCTATTCTTAGCTTTTTTTTCTGGGTTTCTGCCAATTTCAGTTTTTCCAGGACTGAGAGCTCCGAGAGCCACCTCCCACTGTTGATTCAGTTAACCCTTGAGATGCTGATAGCTTAAAGACTTCCCTCGGGGTTGGGCTTAAGCTTTTAGTCTTACTCTGAGCTTGGTCGGGTCAGGAATTGCTTAGATTCAAGCTTCAGGCCTAGGTGTAAGTTTTTTTGGTCTCACTGTGTACTTGATCTAATCAGGCACATTGTTGATTGTCCTGTCCCAGAGCTCCACCCTGAGCTTTCTGCAAAAAAGATCTTTTAGTCTACCAACTACCTCAACCTGGGATCTACATCCTTACCCCTAGCCCAGACTGGACTCATGAAGATCAGCCCACTTCAGAACAGATTGCCCAGAACTGGAATTCCATACTTCCCCACAGGTTTAGAATTTCAAGGGGTGTGGGTTGATTTGACTTCTATTTGTTTAGGCAGGGTCTGGATGTTGGCTTGGTCTTAGGTTCTGAAGGTAGGATAGCAGATGTGGGGTGGTGTTAGGGGGGTATGGCTTGCTCTTATATATGCCATAACCTCCTGCTGACTGTGCTCCCCTCTCACCCCAATGCCCCAGACATTCTCTGCCTACCTTTTGGGTTTTTCTTTTCTTGAAAAGTTGTTTTACTCTGTCTCCTTGTTGGTTCTTTCTTTCCTGTATTTGTTTTGCGGTGTTATTTTAATTTTGGTTGGAGAGGATTCTTGTGATGACTCTGAGCTTCTCTGCTTTACTCTATCTTGGCTCCTGAGAACTTTTAAAAATCTGTTCAGTTCATTTCTGCAAAACTAATTGGAGGGGGCATCTGAGTGGTTCAGTAGATAAAGAGTCAGGCCTAGAGATGGGAGTTCTTAGGTTCAAATCTGTTCTCACACACTTCCTAGCTATGTGACCCTGGGCAAGTCATTTAACCCCCATTACCTAGCCCTTATATCTCTTCTGTCTTAGGACCAATACCCAGTATTGATTCTAAGGTGGAATGTAAAGGTTTAAAACAAAAATAATCTAATTGGACATAATTTCTTATATTCAGTTCCTTCTCATATATTTTCAAGTTGTTGATGAGTTTTTTGGACTGTTTTGATGTTGAAATAGTTTTTATATTAATATTTCATTTAAGAGAGATTTCATTTCAAAATAAAATAGGCCAAACAATATAAGAAAGTTCATTAATAAAGGGTTACTGGAAATGGGTTTGTCTTTTGGAATTTAATAGGTATTACCATTTTGGTTCAGCTTTTTTTTTTGGTTTGCAGGTCTTCACCCAGTATCCTGACACTAACAGCTATTCGGCACCATGTTCTTGGAACTATCACCACTGACAAACTATTGGATGTTACTGTGACCATTAAGTAAGACTAATATAGAGATGGGTGTTTGGGAGAGGGGAAGCTGAGGAAGCTTATATATTGATAGCATTTTGGAGCTGTAAGGGGGCTTTAGAGACAGTTCCATAACATTAACATTTGATAAATGACAAAAGTAAAGGCTAGGGAAGTTAGATGGCTTACTCAAAGTCACAGGTAATTAGTGGCATAGTATAACCCAGATTTCTACCTTTCATATCCATTGTTTCTACTACCCTACCCCTTTTCCATGGCATCAACATTTTTTCAGCCTTTGAGCAAGTCATTTATATCTTAAGTTCCATCTTGAATGCTATATACTATGTATAGAATTACAGTGTTTCATCTCATTTCAGATTTTAGGGTAGACTGTTCTCTTAATTTTTCCTCCTTTAAACCTTGTGAAGATGACCTGGCTAAGGAAAATTTATGAAAACAAATCTATAACTTGGATTATGATCACCTATTTATACTGTTTAAAAGAGACCTTTTATTTATTTACTTTTGAAGTGCTGATATTACAGTCAGTGATTCGCATCCAACCTCTTAATTTTCTAGAGAATTTAAAGGCAATGAGTTTTTGTCAGACTTAAATATGAGTCTTTTTTTGCCTTTGTTGACAGCCTGCTTTTGTCTAGTAGTTTATACTTTCTTTTTAGTAGTAGTACTAATAGTTGTCGCTCTCATTTTCACTCCTTTAAAATAGTATTTGTATGTCCTCCAACTTTTTTTGTAGTGTTAGTTACATTCCAAAAGAGAAAGGTCAAAGTCATGTTAGGATGGAAGCAGTTCCAAAGTTCATGGTATAATTAAAAATCAATAATTCTGTTACAATTATACATAGTCTAGGCATAATAGTCACCAATATATTTAGCATTTTTTCTATGAAAAAATGTAATAAAATTTCAGAATTGGTCCAGCCTGCACCTAAAGAATCTCACCGGTTTCTGCTTCTCCAGTCTTCGTTGAAGACCTTGTGGGGAGAACTCACTGTCTTCTGAGGCAGTCCATTCTGTTTTGAGGTAGCTCTGTTTCTGAGGAAGTTGCTTTCCTTTCTCTCCCAGCCATGCTCCTAGAAAAAGCTGTCTGCATACATTCACTGCCTCCATTTCTTCTTCTATTCTCAATTTTGCAATCTAGTTCCTGATGTTGTCTCTTAATTTAAGCTACTTTTCACCAGCTTTACTTAGTCCTTGACTCTTGATTTTCCAGCTCCCTGTTATATCACTTTTCAGGCTCCTCCATGAGTTTCTTTGCTCTTTCTTGTTTTTTCTCTTCATCTGACTGCTTCTTTCCACTCTTCTTTGCTAAATCAGAATTCAAGTCATATCCCTTAACTGAGTGTACTTGAAGGCTCTGCCTGTCTTTCTTTCTGTTCTCTCTTTTGGTGACATCATCAGCTCACATGGGGTTAATTATTATCTTTGCAGATGACAACCTAGATCTATCTATCCATTTATCCAATCTGTCTATATATCTATCTAAATTCTCTCTCTCACTCTTTCTCTCATCTCCTATCCATCCCGCCCTCCATCTTCCCTCCATCCCTCCCTCCCCCTCTCCATTCCTCCTTCCTCTTTGCCTCTCTCCTAAGGCTTACCCCTGACTGCCAATTATATATTTCAGATTCAATGTTTAAAGTCTACATTTCCAAAGAAGAACTCTTTCCCAGCAAACCCATCATTTTCTTCACTTCATATTTTCATCTATAACCCTGCCAGTCACTAAGGTTTGCAGTTTCAGTGTCATCTCTTACTCTACACTTTCACCCAACATATTTAATTAGTTGTCGGATCTTATTGTTTTTACATTCACTTTTTTTTTTCCTGCTGGGACCCTAGTTGAAGTCTTATCACTTTTCACCTGGACTTTTATAATAATCTAATTTTTTCCCCTGTCTCAAGTTTCTTTCTATTTCAGTTCTCCACACAACTGCCTAGATGATTAAACCCAGGACTAACTATGTTACTTCCCAACTTAACTCCAATGGCTCCCTACTCACCCTAGATAACTCATTTGTTGGGCATTTAAAGTCCTTTACAACATTCTTTTTCCATTCCTTTTGTGCACTCCCCTTTGTATACACTACAGTCCAGCCAAACTTGTCGTCTTATTGTTTTTCACAAACTTGACTTCATTTGCACCTTGGTGCCTTTGTGCTGGTGTCCCTCATGCCTGTAATTCACTTTCTCCTTTTTTCTTCTTCTTGGAATCCCTAGTGTCCTTTCCTTAGAAGCTCATTTCAAGGGCTTCATTTTACTTGCAGTCATTCCTGATTCCCTTTCCTCTCCCCTGATACTCATTTTCCCTACAAATTATCTTGGTTATATTTTTTATCTATTTTGTATACTTTGATATATACCTGTTGTTGTCTGCCCAGGTTAGATTATAAGCTTGTTGAGAACAGGGACTATAACTACTTTGCTTTATATATCCAGCACCTAGCATAGTTCCTGGTGCAAAGTAAGTGTTTGATAGATGTTATTGATTGATTGATTAACTAACTAACTAATTGATATAACTAACTTCTTAGTTATAAAATTGGTTAGCCACCCTCTAGCTCCTTCTGGTTTACCCAATAATTATAATTTACAGAAGCAGGGCCCCTAAACAGTCTGATGAAATCACTCAGTATGGGTCCTATCCCTTTCTTTTTTCCAGGTCTTCAATTGACAGCGAGCCTGCCTTGGTTTTAGGTCCCCTAAAATCTGTTCAGGAGCTCCGTAGGGAGCAACAATTGGCTGAAATTGAGACTCGCAGGCAGGAAAGAGAGAAGAATGGCAAAGAAGAAGGAGGGACAAAACCTCCAGTACAAGAGATGGTGGATGATTTACAGGGTCCTTTCTTATATGACTTCTCTTATTGGGCACGGTGAGTTTTTATGTTCCTGTTTTCCTGCTGAAAGGGGAAAGAGAAATAACTAATGTGAATATCTTAATTTTTTTAGATCTGGAGAGAAAATCACCGTTACACCCTCATCTAAAGAACTCCTCTTCTATCCTCCTTCAGTAGAAACAGTTGTCAGTGGAGGTAAAAATAAAACCCTTTGTGCAAATCATGCATATTAGTTATGAACATTTTCCTTTTATGGAAAAGAATGATTCTTTTTTAAAATGACAAACGATCAGGTAGTGTTAGTTTTTTCACTTATTAGAAACAAAGTATGTTATAATTTGTGTACTTAAGTTCAACTTTTGTTAAAAGTTGATTCTTTTTCATGGAAACCTGTTCTTGTCAGCTACTACTATTTTTCTGAACTTTTCAACTTTTCAAGATAGAAAAGTAGAAATTTTTGCTTAGCATTAAACTCTAGTGAGGAGGCTTTATGCTTCATTGCTCTAAATAGTTCTTTTTTTTTCATATGGATCTCAGCTTGTCCTCTTTTGGACTTCAGTTTCTCTATTCATTAAGTGGACATGCTAGAAATAATTTACTTGCCCCAGGGCTTAAGAACTGTATAAATCCATCTTTGTTAAAATTTGATTGTTACATTTCTTAGAGATTATGAAAACCTAGAACTATGTTGTTCTCCTCTCCTTTTCTTCCCCTTTAGAAAGCTGTCCTGGAAAACTGATAGAGATCTATGGAAAAGCAGGCCTGTTCTTGGAAGGCCAGATTCATCCCGAGTTGGAAGGAGTTGAAATAACCATTAGTGAAAAGGGAGCCACTTCTCCACTAATAACAGTTTTCACTGATGACAAAGGTAGCTATAGGTAAGCAACTGATATAGAAGTGTTTGTATAACTTAAAAAAAAAATTCTTCTAAAGGAGCTAGGAAGCAAATAATTTCTTTGGATTTGACCATAAATCTCTTTAAGTTTACAATCGAGCTCTCATGCTTTTTTTTTTTTGTCTTTAAGTGTTGGACCATTGCACAGTGATCTGGAATATACTGTGACATCACAGAAGGAAGGATTTGTTTTGACTGCACTGGAGGGAACTGTTGGAGACTTCAAAGCTTTTGCATTGGCAGGAGTAACTTTTGAGGTATTGTTCTTGCTTGGTCTTGAGATCTCATGTTATAAATATATTAGGTGACTTAGTATGTAGAGTGTGAAGTTATTGACCACAGAATGTTCTTATATTAGTAGAATGGTTGTATTTGGAGTACATTTGACTTTGGGACGTTTTCTTTATATTTTGAAAAGTTGTCAAGTTCTTCTGTGTCCTATAATACTAGGTTGTGGTTGTAGCCATTTTAATTGTTATTTTGATGAAGTCTGATTTTTAAAACAAATTGTTCTTTGTGTTGAATTTGGAGATCTCTGAATGGGAGTACATTTCTTTTAGTGTCCAAAGCTATGAAATAACCATATTGTGGTTTATAGTTTATGCCTGAGGAAATTTCAGATATTCAGATGCATCTGTGATCTCATCTATGAAACAGATGGTAACTTGCCCATCTGAGTGATTCTTATCTGTGCCTCTCCAGAGTTTTTCCCAGAATCCACTCAGAATACTGGAGGCTTTCTTCTCTTTCTTCTGATATATCAGGGATATCCCTGGATCATTTTGGCCATTTATCTCTCATCCTTCTTTGTTACTTCATGGCCAGCTCATCTTTTCTTCATGTTGTAGTTTCTTTTTGATGAATTTCATTAGTATTCTTTGCCTCTATTGGTTTTATATTGCAAACTGCTGTAATCATTGTGAATATGCATTGTTATTCTTTGTACTTACAGCCAGAATCTAGCACAGTATCTGAAACATAGTAGACTTTTAAATTGTTTATTGAATCATATGGTTTTTTCACTTTTTAGTTTTTTTTGAGGCAATTGTATCCCAAACTTTGTTGCCAAATATCAATAAGAATAGAATATTTGTTTTCAAAAGATGGACTTTTGCTTTCATTGGGAGCTTGAGGTTAGTAAAAGAGCTTTGTGATTTCTTGAAAGCAGTTTAGCCTGTTTTTATCCTTAAACTTTGAACCTGATGTTTTCTATATGTAGTAATTATCACATATATGCAAATGGCATGATAAACTCTTTAGGATTTTCCAATTCTTAATTATGCTGAAATTTGGTCCATAGATAATTTTCTATTTGACTTTTCTTATTTGGAGAGAGTGATAAACAGCAGGCCTTGTAAGTGTCATTCAGAAATGGGTGTATACCCATAGGACCTCACTGTCCATAGGGAATCCCTTGTCAAACCTGGACTCTAGAGCATTGGGCTTAGTGTCAGGAAGACCTGAATTCAGATATAATCTCAGATTAGCTTTGTGACCTTGGGTAAATCAGTTAACCTCTGTCTGATTTAATTTCCTCATCTGTAAAAATGCAAAGAATAATAGCATCCACCTCCCAAGGGATGTTGTGAAGATCAAATAATATTTCTAAAGCATTTATGTTGCCAGTGCCTTGTACATAGGTGCTTAATAAATGCTTGTTTTTTTTCCCTTTCCGCTATCACAATGATGAATAACTATGCTTTAGCTATTATTTATTCTTAGAGGGCCGATATTGAAAAGTGTTATTTCCATAGTGATATTTTCCAAGAACTCCAGAATGATTATGATTTATGGATAAGATACCTTGTAAAAGAGTATGGAAAGCATTATTCAACTGAATCAAATTCTTTTTCATACTCAAATAAATATAATAGGATCTTACATTTTCTACCTCCTATGGTTAGTTGTGATGGATAAAGTTTTTGCCCAATTTTGCTTTTTTCAGTGAACAGAAATCTATTCTTTCTCCCTCCCACTCCAATCTTCACAGTTTTGGGAAAGTAGATGAAAAACAAAACCCTTGTGGTAAATATTAATAGTTAAGTAAAGCAAATTCCCACATTGGCCATGTCCAAAAACTGTGTGTTATTCCGAACTCTGAATTTCCCTTATGGTCAGGTCAGGAATTGGTTAATAAATATACTTCATCATTGACTTTTTGGACTTATGGTTGGTCACTGCACTGATCTGAAGTCTTTAAGTCTTTCAAAGTTGTTTATCTTTATAGTGCTGCGATTGTATAATTGGTTTTTGGTTTTGGTTGCTTTGCTTTGCATCAGTTCATACAAGTTTTCCCAGGTTCTCTTTTTATCATTTTTAATAGCACAACAATATTCCATATAGCCATAATTCATTCAGCCTTTCTATAATTGATAGGCACTCCCTTAGCTTCTAATTTTTTGACACCACAAAAATTTGCTATAAATATTTTTGTAGATGCAAGTCCTTTTCTTCTTCCTTTGATCTTTTTGGGGATATGGGTTGAAGGACTTTATGAACAGTTTAATATATTTTTGGGCTTAGTTCCAAATTGCTTTCTAAGATGGCAGAATCATTTCACAACTTTTACCAACAACACATTGATATACCTCTTTTCCTAAAGCTCCTTCAGAATTTGTCATTTTCATGTTTTGTTTGCTTTGCCATTCTGGTGGATGTGAAGGGAAACCACTGTGCCAGACACTATACTAAGTACTGGGGATATAGAAAGAGGCAAAATATAGTACCTGCCCATAGGCAGCTTATGGTCCAGTGGGGAGACACATGCTAACAAAAGCTACAAAGCATTTATGGGATAAATAGGAAATAGTTAACAGAGGAAAGGCACAAGAATTAACAGTTGTAGATGAATAAAAGATAGGATTTTAGTTGGACTTAAAGCAATTCAAGGAGGTCAGTAGGTGGTGGTGTTTTAATTTTTTTCCCTAATCATTAGTTGTTTTGAGCATTTTCTCCATGTAGCCAGCTTCTTTATTTTCCCTCCTTCAAGGCATATATCAAATCCTTCCTTCTGTAGGATGACTATTCTAGTACCCTCAGCATGCTATTAGAGCCTTCTCTTCAGAGATTACTTTCTCTCTACTATTAATGTGTCTTATACATGTCATGTCCACCCTTGCTTGAGACTCCAGGGTATCCCGACTGGTGGCGAATGATCAGTCAACAAAAATAACAAATGGAAGACAGCTTAATCATAACAGCCATGGGATTGCTTTGCATCTGATAGCTGCTCCACTTTCCGGATGTCTGATCTTTATTTTTATACCCATTCTCTTGGTATGCAGATATACAAAATCAAAGAGATAATTAGAAAAGTGATACATCAAATTTTAACAAATCACTTGATTAACATTCTATATTCTTGTATTGTGATTTACAGACAGAATAAAGGTTGCACACAAGATAAATGATTTTGTCACAGGTGGCTGAATTTTCTCATTACCCTGTGAGAAGTTTTGAGCTTACAAACAATCAAGGAAAAT
Organism: Monodelphis domestica; assembly: GCF_027887165.1. Classification (NCBI taxonomy): domain Eukaryota; kingdom Metazoa; phylum Chordata; class Mammalia; order Didelphimorphia; family Didelphidae; genus Monodelphis; species Monodelphis domestica. Next base: position 236,053,668 of record NC_077233.1, on the reverse strand, counting down.
TATGTATTGCTTTTAATAAAATGGAATAATTAATCAGCAGTTCTTAGAAGACAATTCAACAATCATATCATGGAGGCTGAGGGGTCTGGGAACACAATTCAAATTTAGACTGGTGGCTTCTAGGGGAGTTACTGATTTGTGTAATCGAGTCACTGAGGCATACTGAAGCTTGATGTACTTGTACTTATCACTTGGGGCTCTATGATTGATTTGTGTACTGACTTCATGAGAATAGGCTTCTGTATGTGGGAAAGTTTTTGGCTTGGCCTGTAGCTGCTGTTTTGCTGGGAATTACGTACCTAAGTAAAAGTTAACCCATGATAGTCGTTTTGGGATTGCGTTTAAGGGTCTGATATTTTGGTGATCTTTTGGAGAATTAGGGTACAGGTGTTTTGCTCTTACATTATTTCTTTTGAGACTAGGGGGAATAATAATCATGTCAATTCATAGGTAAGGGGAATAGATGAAAGAAGTCATGTGAAAGGGGGTTGGGTGGGCAGTCACATCTCGCCAAGGACAATTCTGTGGTCTCCCCAGTTACCACGCATGACTCTGTCAAGGTGTTGTGGTCTGATGGCTCCCAGCATTATACATAGCTATTTAATTGCCTGCCTGCCTCATAAGAATGTGAGAACCCTGTGGGCAAGAACTATTTTTTGCCTTTCTTTGTATCCCCAGCACTTAGCACAGTTCCTGCTTTAGAACAATTGCTTCACAAGTGTTTTTTGGCTGACTCGCTCAAGAATAATGATGCACCATAATAACATTAATATGAAGAGTAATAGCAATTATATGGCACTTTAAGGTTTACAAAGTAGATGGGAGATATTATTAACCTTTGGCCTTTGCTTCTATCTGAACAATGATTGTTTTCTATCTTTTTGTCCCCATTTTAAGCAAAAAGTCATTCACAGTATAATAGCAAAATAAATGGCATTATTTTGATGTCACTTTATTACAACAGATAAAATCTGAAGATGACCAACCACTTGCAGGAGTCCTTTTATCCCTCAGTGGGGGTGTGTTCCGTTCCAATCTTCTGACTCAAGACAATGGGATGCTGACTTTTTCAAACCTGGTAATGTATTCATTTTTAATTTGCTGCTGTTTTCCTACAGAGAGGGCAGGGACAGAGTGTGTACATCTTGTAAATACGAAAAGGAAAACTAACTTGGAGTGTTTCAGATCCTCTGGAGACCAAATCCAATTAGAACATTGTTAGTACCAGTACTTCAGCTGCTGATTCATGTTTCCCTCAACACAATCATTGCGTTTTCTCGCTTTCCACCTGTCACAAAGATGTTGTAATTAATTATCCAGGCCACAGCTCTGTCTGTATATCTCCCATTGTTTCACAGCAGGACTGCAATGTTTATGATCTTGAGTATTGTAAGGTAGTTATTTTTTATGTTTCTTTTCTAGAACATGTTCCACATATTGGAAAAACAGCATTCAACTGAATCACTAGTGTATTCTCAGAGAGTATACATTAATAGTCATTGTGTCAATCCTATAGAGGAGGCTAACTGTCCACAAAGATAGGAGAGGGGTGATTTTTCTTAGCCTGTTAAGAACCAGGGGAACTATATTAGTGGTAATTTTGACCTTGATAATTGCAGTTCTCTTCATTCCCACTGGGTTGAAAATACTCTTGCACAAACCTCCTATTTTTGATTATTTTTTGGCAGAGCCCAGGGCAGTATTACTTTAAGCCCATGATGAAGGAGTTTCGTTTTGAACCATCCTCACAAATGATTGAAGTGCAAGAAGGGCAGAATCTGAAGATTGCCATTACTGGTTACAGAACAGCTTATAGGTAAGTACACTTGGGTCTCACAAACAAATCTCAGAGCATGATATCTGAACTGTGAGATATGACTTAGAGTTTGTGCCATATGGAAAGTAAGACTTGAGTATCTTCACTTATTTCTATAACAGTGTTTTTTAGGGCAAGAGGAGGACATGTTTTGAAGTGAAAAAAAATTTTTTTTTGACTAGTGTTGACCTAGAATAGTCTCTTTCAAATTGGTTGACCTGAATTAAATTGAAGAGAGAATGTACTTTGAAAAGAACTATGTGTATAACACACATTCTATTTACAATAGTGAACAAAAGAGTGAGGGGAAGTGGTTGGAAAATTGAGGATTTTCTTGAGAAAAAGTGATTTTGAAGAGTTTAAATTAATTTTTTCTTTCTAAAAATATTTCATTATCTGGAGTAAAATCATCCTTTGATCATAATTTTTCAAGGGCTTTAGAAAACTGTTTAAAGAAGAAGAAATATGACATATATATACAGTGATCATATAGGAAATATTTAGAAGTAAACCACATAATTAAATTTGCTTAAGTTGTTGGGAGACAGTACTATTTTGTTTTGTTTTCTAAATTTCCATGCCTAATTTATCCAGTATCAAATATAAGACTTTTTGCTTGAGATCTTGTATGTACAATAGAAGACTATGGGATGCTCACACACTCCTTTCTTCTTTCCTCCTGCTCTTTCTAGTTGCTATGGTACAGTTTCTTCTTTAAATGGGGAACCAGAGCAAGGAGTTGCTGTGGAAGCGGTAGGACAGGGTGATTGTAGTATTTATGGGGAAGATACTGCAACTGATGAAGAGGGAAAATTCAGACTTCGAGGATTGTTGGTAAGAATAATTTTTTATTATAATTTCTTTATTTCTTTGTATCATATAGTGATAAGGTTGGATGTTAACACTTCATTTTGCTTAATGTTTTCTTTATTAATGAGATATTTGTTGAGCATTTACTATATGTAGGACATTTGTCTTATGTTACTGTATTAGAACATTAGAGATTATAGCTTAATATTCATACTATCTTTCAACAGGCTTTGTGTGCTCCAGGTATGAGATGAGGCATTTATTTTCAGACTTGGCCAGTGTGTATTTCATTTAACTAATTTTGTTATAAAGAAGGGTTCCATTGGGGGTGCCATAGAAGTGAGAGCGACTCTGTTGCTTTCTGGGACCTAAGATGTGTAATAGATGCTCCTTATTAAGATATTTAAGGTAGCAGAGAAATGCTAGAGCGATGACACCAGGAAATAGGTTAGAGGGAAAGCTAGGATTCTCACTCCTTCCCTCCACCCCACTTCCTATCTCTCTCTCAGTTGGTCCTAATAGCTCTTCTCAATGTGGTGAGTTATCTGAAATTTCAAAAAGACAACTCTCACGCAATGACTCTTTCTGAAAGGGGTTTATTCTTAAAGAGGGAAGTTAGGGGGATGGGAGATGGAAAGAGGGAAGTTAGGGTCTCCCTAATCTATGAGATTCAATATGGGGAAGTAAAGTTAATTTTTCTCTGAGGGAATATTGTTGATAACTGAAAAGTATCTTCAGAACTATGCTCCAATCTTTTCAATGTTAAGTCACTAGCCAGGAATCCAGAGCAGTTTGTCTTCTGGCTCCTTCTCCAGAGTCCAAGAGAAGAAGTGACCAGTTTCAGATGCTGACTTTCTTAACTATCTCCCTGACCAGATTCTTCTTTGGAATCTTCCTTCCTTCTCTCCTTGATTGATAGTTACTTCAAGCTTCCATTTCCTTGCATTTGTTTGCCAATCTCATCGGTGTTATAATCTCTTCCTCATAGATGGTAGAGTAAAAGATGCTCTGTTCCTTCAATCCCTACACACACACACACACACACACACACACACACACACAAGAAAACAAATCACCTCAAAACAAAGAAAACTGTAGGAATACGTCTCACTGGGGTAAGAGGAGAGAGCAGTCTAGGCAGCATCAGTGAGAACTGGCACAACTTGAACCAGCCCAACATTTGGTCACTCTGCCAGAGGCAACAAAGCTGCAGAATGGGAATGACCCCAACCTGGACCACTCAGCACAGGTATAGAAGGCAGAGAAGGCAGGAAACAGGCATACTCACATTGCAGTAGATTCCTTAGGCCACAAGGGAGCAGAGAGAGAACACTGGGATTTTAGGATTCTATTCATTCTCAATTTTCAGCAGAGTCTAATGTGGCTACAAGGGAGCGGAGAGGGGGATCTGGAACTACAGTAATCTGCTCATTCCTATGTAGCAGCAGAGTGCCTGAGGTGATGGAGCCCAGATTAGGGAACCTGTCCAGCCCAGGCTATTTGAAACAGGCATTGAAGCAGCAGAATAGGGACCAGCCCAGGCAGTGGAACAACAGGGGAACTGGAAGCATGGCATGCTGAATAGAGCAAGATGAAACAACTACAAACCTCTCCACAATAAGCCAGCAGGGCTACTTTCTTGACAGACACACCATGAAGAACAAGGGCAACTGGGTCTACCAGAGTACCAGAGAAGTACTCTGGAGCAGTGTGCTCTCTACCCCAGAAGTAGACAAGAACCTCAACAGATAAATAAGATAATGGGAGAAAAAAACCACCAACTAGAAACATGAGACCCCCCCCAAAAATCCCTGACTGTAGAAAAGTTATTTTAGTGACAGAGGAGACCAAAATTTAAACACAAAAGAGGACAACAGTGCCAAAAAGGAAATGTTGTGAAGCCTAAAAGGAAAAAATGAAGAAAAACTCTAAAGAATCTCTGGAAGAACTTGAAAAAAACTTATAAAACCAAGTAAGAGAATTGACAGAAAAACTCAGCAGCTGGGAAGAAATTAACTCCCTAAAAACTTGAATAGGCCAAGAGGAAAGTGAGACACAAAAATACCTTGAAGAAACAATACCTAAAGAATAGAATGGATCAAATGGAAATGGAGACCAGAAAAAAAAACCCTAAAACACTGAAGAAAACAACTCTATAAAGAGTAAGGTTGACCAAAAGAAAAAGGAAACACAAAAACTCAAGCAAGAAAATAACACTAAAAAGTAGAATTGGACAAATAGAACTAGTGAAACCATAAGATATCGGGAAACAATAAGACAAAATCAAAAAAAGAAAAAATAGAAGAAAATAGAAAATATTTTACTGGATAAATGACCAACTGGAAAATACTTCAAGGAGAGATAATCCAAGAATCATTGGAATACCTGAAAGCCAGAATTAAAAAAAAAAAAAAGATCTTGGATACCATATTGCAAGAAACTATCAGGGAAAACTGCCCTGATATCCTCAAAGAAGAGGAAGAATAAAAATTGAGAGAATCCACCAATCATCTGAAAGGGATTAAAAAATGAAATAACCCAGAACTATTATAGCCAAATTCCAGAATGCCCGGACCAAAGAAAAAAGTACTACGAGGTTCCATAAGGAAACAATTGAAATATTGTGGAGCCACAATCAGGATTACAACAGAACCTAGCATTAAAAGACTGGAAGGAATGGATTAGGATATTCTGAAAAACAAAGAATCTAGTACTATAACCTAGAATTACATACCCAACAAAACTGAGCATAATCTTCCAGGGGAAAACATTTTGATGATTACTGAAATAGAGGAATTTCACACCTTACTGACCAAAAAAACAAGAGGTAAAAAGAAAATTTGATGAATAAATTTAACATTCAAGAGAAGCATAAAAAGGTAAAGTGAAAATTTAAGGGTGTTGATAAGGTTGAATTGAGTACATTCATTCCTGGGAAGTTGATAATTGAAATAATTAAAATATTTATGATACTTGAAAAAGGTAAGGCACTTAAAGGTTGCAAGATACCTAAAGTACCTAAGATACTCAAGAATTTTATCAGTGTATTAGTGCCATGAAAAGTATACTGTAAACCTCAAAAAAATAGAAATAAATAGAAATAAAAATAGAAAGAAGGAAGCTAAAAAAGATGGGCTGATATAAAAAAAGGGGGAATGAGAAAGAGTAATACATGGGGAGAAGAGAAAAGGAGAGATAAAAGAATGGTAAACTACTCATTATGAGCATCTAGGTGGTAAATACAGTGGAGGAGAAGATAGGGGTGGTGGTGACTGTAATTGAACCCTAATCCTTACTGGAACTAGCTCAGAGTGGGAATAACACCCACACTCAATCAGCTATAAAAACTTTTACCTTACCCTAATGGAAAGTAGGAGAATAGGGAAAAATAAGGAGGGTAGGATGGACAAAAAGGAGGTTGAATTTGGGAAGGCAGATCTGAACAGGAAAAGGTTAAAAAGGAGAGAAGAATAAACTGGAAAAATAAGATGGAGGGTAGCACACAATAATCATAGTGGTGAATGTGAATGCGATGAACTTGTTCATCAAAGGGAAAAGGATAGAGTGGATTAAAAACCAGGATTCCATATATGCTGTCTACAAGAAACACATTTAAGACCGGGAGACACATAGAGTTAAGTAAAAATAAGAGGCTGGAACAGAATCTATTATGCCTTAGCAAAAGTAAAAATGCAAGGATAGCAATCATGATCTCAGACAAAACAAAAGTGAAAATTGATCTAATCAGAAGGGATAAGGAAGGAAATTATATCATGATAGAAAGCACCATAAATAAGGAAACTACCAGTAATTAAACCTATAATATACCAAATTGCATAGCATTCAAATTTTTTAAAAAAAATGATTTATAGGAGGAAATGGAGGACTTCAACCTTCCCCTCTCAGAAGTAGGTAAATCTAACCAAAAAATTAATAACAAGTTTAAATAGCACTTTAGAAAAATTGGATATGATAGACCTCTCTAGAAAACCGAATGGGAATAGAAAGGAAAACATTTTATATGGCACCTTTACAAAAATTGACCACATGATAGGGAATAAAAATCTCACATCCAAATGTAGAAAAACAAAAATATTGAATGCATTCTTTTCAGACCATAGCACAGTAAAAATTACACTCAACTATAGGTAGCAGAAAGAAAGACTAAAAATTAATTGGGAACTAAATAGTAAACTAAAGAGTGATGAGGTCAAAGAATAATTGTTTCATTAAGGAAAAAGACAGTGAAGAGACAACATATACAAATTCATGGGATGTAGCCAAAGTGGGACTTTAGGGGGAAATTATATTTATAAATGCTTACATCAATAAAATAGAGAAAGAGCATGTCAGTGAATTGGGCAAATCAATAAAAAAAAAACTAGAAAAAGAACAAATTAGAAATCCCTAATTAAACACCGTAATGGAAATCCTGAAAATCAGAGAGAGATTAATAAATTGATAGTAAGAAAACATTTGAATTAATATTAAATATATGACAGAGTTGGTTTTATAAAAAAAAATATATATATACCCTTGTTTTAACTTGATTTTTTAAAAAAGAAAGAAAACCAAATTACAATATCAAAAATGAAAAAGGTAAAATCATTACCAATGAAGAAGAAATTAGTTATTGGTGGCTATTTTGCTCAACCATATGCCAATAAATATGACAATTTAAATAAAATAGATGAATACTTACAAATATATAAGCTGCTCTGATTAACAAAGAGGAAATGGAGTACTTAATCCCATCACAGAAAAAGGATTTGAACAAACCATCAAAGAACTTCTTTCAGAACCCCGCTCCTCCCCCAAGCCAGATGGATTCTAATTCTACCAAACATTCAAAGAACAAGGACTCTAATACTACACAAACTATTTAGAAAAATAGGGGAATAGGGAATTGTGCGTAACTCTATGACACAAATATGGTATTGATACCTAAGCCAGGAAGAAATAAAACAGAGAAAGAAAACTATAGATCGGTCTTCCCTAATGAACATTGATGCATTTAAATACTAGCAAAGATATTACAACATTATGTCACAAGAATCATATACTACCATCAGGTGGATTTTATACTAGGAACACAGGGATGGTTGAATATTAGGAAAACCATCAACATAATTGAACATATCAATAACAAAACCAACAAAAACCATATGATTATTTCAGTAGATATAGAAAGAGCATTTGACAAAATGGAATACCCATTCTGTATAAAAATAGGAAACATTGGAATAAATATAGCTTTCCTAAAAGTGATAAATGGCATCTATCTAAAACCATCAGCAAGCATTATGTACAATAGGGATAAACTAAAACCTTTCCCCATAAGATCAAGTGTAAAGAAAGGATGCCCATTAAGACCATAAGAGTGGTCTCTTATTTTATATTGTGCTAGAAATGAATACTATTGTAATAAATGCAGAAAAAGAAATTCAAAGAATTAGAATAGGCAATGTTGAGAAAAGTTATTACTCTTTGCAGATGATATAATTGTATACCACCGTTCTAAGAATAATATGGAACCAGGCTCAAAGGACCACAAAACTATGTTTACTCAGCAATACCACTACTGGGTCTGTATCCCAAAGACATCAGGAATATGGAAATATGTATTACATGAAAGTGAGGATACAGCTTATATCAGACTATATTCACTGCCTCAGAATTGGGGGGGGAGTATAAGAGTAGGGAGGGAGAAAAATCTTAAATGTCAAAAACAATTGTCAAAAAAATATTTCTACATGTAACAGAAAAAAGATGTAGCAAAATATAATAGCAAAAAATTTAAAAAGGAAGTGATAATTAAAAAAGAAAAATAGCATCAATAAAACATTAAAAAAAGAATTGCAACTTTAAGTTTGCTGTTTTATCCAACAACATCATGGACTGGTGATACGTTTTTCAAGAACTCCACAAGGAAACGTGACCTAGAGTTATAAACAGTCTGGTTTTTGTTATTGAATCCTTTTATGAGGCACCTAGATATTATTGATAAAGAAAGAAAAAATGCAAATCCTCAGTCTTCTGCTATAGGCTTTGAGCTTGGGCCAAACCACTTGGTATGTTCTCCAGGGATGGAAACAGAGATACCATTGATCCACCCTAGCTCTGTGGTACTATCTTAGACAATCTTGATATCTTTTGTTTTTAACATTACCTTTATTCCTAAATATTGATTCATTGACTAGCTGATAATATACACAATATTATATAACCATAAGTGTAGAATATACTCATCTCTTCAGTGAAGGGAAATGCATTTTCTCATCTTGTCTTAGGAACCAAGCTCAGTCATTATAATTATATATTGTTCAGATTTTTTTCATTACATTGTTGTAGTTATCCTGTATGTTGTTTTCCTGACTCTACTTACTTCTCTTCTGCATCTGTTTTTGTGTTTCCATGTTTCTCTGAATTCTTATTCGTTATTTCTTAGAATTCCTTGCAATAATATTTGATTATATTTATGTTCTACCATTTGTTTAACCATTTTCCATTTGATGGACATCTACTTTATTTCCCGTTCTTTGTTATTACACAGAATACTGCTCTGAATATTTTATTCTGCCTTTGAGCACCTTTACTTCTAGCAGTTTCGTCTTGGCAGGGTATGGAATTTGAACTATTCCAAATTGTTTTCCAGAATGATTGGACCAATTCACTGCACTTAATATACTAGCTTTCATTTTGTTCTTGTCAGAGTCATAATGTTTCAGATCTTTTTTTTTTTCAAAGATACAAATAACTTTATTTGAAATGAGACTGCTTCAGAGTCTAGGTGACCCACAAAATGTGTAACCGGTGATCAGAAATTGGTTGGTCCCATGGTTTGTTTTAAGATAACTTTTCTAATGATAATAACTCAGATTTATATTGTACTTTTTAATGTTTATAAAATGCTTTCCACAACATTGTGAGGCAGGTAATTCAAGTATTATTGCCAGTAAGGCTAAATAAGTTTCCCAAAGCTACTCAGTTAGTAAATTTCAGAGCTGGCATTAGATTGCATGTGCTCTATCTACTTACTCTACCACAGTATCTCTTAGTAAAATGTTAACAGATTTTATGTATTGGGGGAGAAATAGTACCCTCTTTGTTAGGTCCAGAAAGTTTTGCATGTATTGAGCTCTTTCGGAATTTGTCATTGGTTTTATTTGCAGCCTGGGTGTGTGTACCATGTCCAGCTCAAGGTAGAAGGTAATGAACATATCGAAAGAGCCCTCCCTCAGCATCGAGTAATTGAGGTAAGGCATTTATTTAACTCTGTAAGGAATCTTATAATGATTAGCTCATATTCTAAAATGTTCAATTAGCAACCTACATTTCACTTAGTTGGGGAACTTTAGATCTTAACAAAAGGTCCTCGGTATAATATTTTCTTATAAATAATATCTGTGGCATGAAAAAGTATAATATTAGCATTATTAGAACCATTACTTTTGTTCAGAAATTTAAATAGTTGGTTTTTTATTCTCTCTTCAGTAGTAAGTTCCTTAGGGAACTTAAGGTATGTGCTTATGGAGCTTTTCAGATCAAGGACATAAGAGCATTGGTTTAAATGGTAAAAGATTGCTTCATTGTTGTTACCCAATTTTCCCTTATCCAAATGAACCTCTTTTCACTTATCTCTTGACTCCCAGAAAAGGTTAATTAGCCTTCCATTAGATGGACAGTCTTTTTGCAATGAAGGTCATTATTCAAACTTAACTTGTCAAGGTAAAAAAGTATATATTCAATTCAGCAGAAACCAGGCCAGGATTTTCACATAGGACTTTCGTCCTCTAATCTCTCTACTTCCCCTCCTCCCTATAAGCCTAATTTGCTGGGCCTGAAGGTAAGGTTAAGAGAAAGAAACTGACTTGGTTAGATTTATATTTTGAACTTGTCCTTCTTTAGAGTTTAAGGAAACAAAGGTAACATGTGGTACTTTGATTTGAAAAGGATGGTGGTGATTGATATCATGACAAGTTCAGGTAGTGTTTCAGATTTAAATGTTTTTGAACATTTTGTTTTTCTGAGGGAAGAGAATGGTAGTTTCCTTTAAGCTAATCAGTAAATCTGCTTTGCTCCATTAGGATAAGCAGGTATCTTGATATAAAGTCAATTTTAAGAATTCATATGAGCAGAAATTTTTTCCTTTGATTAATTCTTAGTGCTGTACATTTATTCTTGAATATATTTTAGGTTGGTAATTCTGATATTGATGATGTAAACATCATAGCTTTCCGGCAAATTACCCAATTTGATTTAAGTGGAAATGTGATCACTTCCCCTGAATATCTTCCTTCATTATGGGTAAGCGCAAGTCCATGTTTTTAATTTAATTTGTTTTTTTTTACTTTAAGATGAGGGGAACCAGGTTATTAGACTCTAGTAGACTATTGCTAAAGTACTAAGTTTGTTGTTAAACTGATTAGAGAAATTGCTAAAAATTATTGTTAGGATTTTAATAAGTTTGATTTTAGCACTGTCCAAATTAATATAAGCAGTTATTGAGTTTTTAAAAAATAAAACTGATCTGTTTGCAAATAACCATATTTGTTTACAAATTAGTCTTTACAGATTATAGAGGAAAGTTGATGGATAATAAGTATAGCCTGGGACTTAAAGTAGAAAGACAACATTAAAATGATTTAATACCATTTGCTCACTTAGCTTTTTATTTAAAGGTTGTTTTCATTTAGGTTTCCTGTAATTTTATAATTGGGTTTCAAATTCAGATTAATTTGAAAGGAGTTTTGAGATTTAATTCTGCTGACAATGTATTTTTCATAAAATGTTGGAAAACTGAAAGTTTAGGCTTATGGAAAGTATGGTACTGGCCTTATCATTTGGCAGGTATAGGTTAGGGCAGTGATGATGAACCTTTTAGAGACCCAAGTGCCCAAATTTGGACCCTCATGCCACATGTGAGTCCCCTCCTTACCCCAGACAGTGGAGGGAGGAAGTGCTCCCATTGGGCTGATGGGAAGAGAAGCCTGTGATGGGAGAAATGTCCTTAGGAGCATGTGGAGAGGGGGAAGAGAGCAGCCCCCTCTGACATATGTGCCATCGGTTTGCCAACATGGGGCTAAGGCATTCACAACTTAATATCTGCCAAGACTGTGTACACAACTATTCTTTATGGTCCTTTTGGTCATAGTTCTGAGGATAGAGAGTGAGTCCTCTAGCCTGAGAAAAACAAACATGAAAATCTCCCTCACTAAAATGCTTTTTGAGGCATCAGAGGAAGCTTAATGCAGAATAGAAGTACCTTTTTAGGTTTTAGCAAATAATTATGAGGCCAGACGTTGCATATAATTTTGAAGCAAAAAGGTGAGGAAAACTGAAATTTCTATGAATGTCACCTTGTCGAGGTCTCAGGTGATTGTCGAAGTATTATAAATAATTTAGCAGACATGGGTGTTTTGTCTTTCAAATCACTATGAAAGAACTTCTTTTAAGAATTAAAGATATTGGAGGAGGCAGGGTAGCTGATTGAGAGCCAGACCTAGAGATGGGAGGTCCCAGGTTCAAGTCTGGCCTTAGATACTTCCTAGCTGTGTGACCCTGAGCAAGTCACTTAACTCCCATTGCCCAGCCCTTATTAGTCTTCTGCCTTAGAACGAATACATAGTATTGATTGGGGGAAGTTAAGGGTTAAAAAAAAAAGGAATTAAGATATTCCCAGGAGGTCCAAAATATGAGTCATATTCTGGTTTCAAAAGTACTCTAAAATGTTTTTTTGCTTTGATTCCTTATTGTTTTTACTCTTACAGGTAAAACTTTACAAAAGTGAAAACCTTGACAATCCAATTCAGACTGTCTCTTTGGGGCAATCTCTCTTCTTTCATTTCCCACCATTACTTAGAGATGGAGAGGTAATAAAGACTACTTGATTTGAGTCTTATTTTTGTTCTGGTTTCCCCTCTACTAAAGAAAAAAATGATAGTCACAATATACAAAAATGTATAGGTCTACTTTTGTCAAAGTAATAATCAGAGGGTTTCTGGATGCTCTATTAAGAGGGTTTGAGTTATTGTGTTAATATAAAAAAAATATTTCTTTTATTTTGTATTCCCGCCCCATGTAAAAACAACTTTTTTAAAAGAATATTGTATCTTTAATTCTTTCCCTTCTTCCCTCCCTCTTCCCACCCCTTGCACTCTCCTATAGATTTCACATGTGTAGTCATGTAAAATATTTTCCCATATTAATCCTTTTGTGGAAGTGAACTCAGAAAAAAAATCAAGAATGTGAAAAAAGTGTGCTTTGGTCTGGATCAGACTCAGGTCATTAGCCTTGATAGATGGGGCCTGCCCTTGACACTGTGTTCCATCTATACCCTGATGCACTAGATCCCTTGTGCTGGCCTTCTAAGTTGTTTTGGGCTAAAAATTATTTCACCTTGTCTTTTTGTGGGTTATACTGTTCCAGAATTCATTTTAAGATATTCTATTATTGTTTTTTGGAGGGTAATTTGGGAGAAATAAGATAGATTCCTTTCCTGTACATTCTCTGCCATTTTAGTTTTACCCTCAAAAAAAGAATTATTTCTCATTTTAGTGGTGTAGACCTAATATTTTGGGATCTCTTTGAGGAATCTCATTTGATAAGGAGGATAATTTCCAATTGATGAGACCAAATTTCTTGGCCATTTCCCTAAGCTAAGTTGTCAATATATTCTATGAAATGATATAGTAATATTTTTCTACATGAAGTATAGCTAAAAGACAATTTAGTGACTTTAAAAAGGATTTCAGAACTTATATAACCAAGCAAGTATTTTCTTAAATGAGTGTCCCTAGAACTCTATATATACTTATTTCAGCAATACTGCCATCAGTTAAAAAAAAATCTGCCCTCTTTGGACAAAATTTGGCTTCTGTTTATGGTATTCAAGAAAATGTGCTGTGGGCTTTATGACAGTTCTCAAAGAAGAGTTCTGTAAATGTTTTGAGCAAAGCAGTTTGAGGAATATGAGAAGAGAATGAGCCCTAGATTGGCCACTCTCCTCTGTGGCAAAGTCCTCCATTCCATTCCTTCCACTCCTGTGATGTCATTGTCACGATGCCTGAGAGATACTGAAGGATAATGCAGAGGCTATTATTTTCTGTGAAACCAACCCTTTTGAAGCTAGTATCCCAACCTAGAACAGTTTTTGAAAAGAAGGTAGAAATATTATACACAAGGAAAAGGTTGACAAAAGGATAGGAATGGCCATGCAGAACAAGGAGATGCCAAGACAGAACAGGAGAAGAAAATCAAAGGTGTTAGGGACTTGTAATTCTAGTATCTTTTTTTAACATCATCTACATTTTCCAATGGAATACTCTCCCAGAGAGTGGCCCCTTATTAAAAAATAAAAAAGAGAGGGGAAAAAAGTTTAGTAAGACTAATCACCATATCAGAAAAATCTGTCGTTATAAGGAGCATTAGCCACTTAATCTTCTATCTTTGTAAGAAAGTGATGGGCAGATGCCTTTTTATAGTTCATTTTTCAGCTGATCTTGGTCATTTTAATTGATTGAAATTCACTTCTCAGTGAATTTTTATTGTTCTTTCCATTTACATTGTTGTAGTTGTGTGTATTTGTTTTCCTTATTTTACTTCATTTTTTATAATTCATGTTAAGAATTTTCTGTTTTCATTGTATTCTTTTTTAGTAGCATAGAAATAATAATAATACATTAAATTTATGTCTCAGAATTTGTTTAACCCTTCCCTTGGTTGATAGGCATCTACTTTGTTTCCAGTTTTTTACTACTACAAAAAATTCTGTGATGAATATTTTGGCATATATAAAATCTTTTTGTATATTATCTCTTTGGTGGATATGCCTAGCAGTGGAATCTCTGGGTCAGAGGATTTGGACATTTGAGTCTCATTCCTCCCTATCCCTTCCCCCTCTCTCCCTCCTCTTTTTAAGCATAAATCCACATTACTTTTCAGAATGGTTGCATCAGTTTGCATTTCAGTGTACCTGTCTTCTCATAGTGCCTCCAACATTAAGTATTCTCGTCTTTTGGCATTTTTGCCAGTTTCCTGGGTGTGAGGCAAAATCCCAGAGCTATTATTTCCCTTTTTAGTGATTTGGAACAATCTTTCATATATGTTTAAATCTGTATATACTTAATTGATGATATATTTTCCCCCCTTTTTTATGGACAGAATTATGTTGTATTACTGGACTCTACACTATCCAAATCCCAGTATGACTACACCTTGCCTCAGGTTTCTTTCACTGCCATCGGATATCATAAACATATTACTTTGATTTTTAATCCTACAGTAAGTAAAAGGGGAAATTTCTTTTAATGTGAAAAAGGAATATATGTGAAAATATAGAAACTTCACATGCTTACCATACATTCTTTAGCCCAAGTGATAATGTTAATTTGTGTTTTTCGAAGTCAATATACTGCCTTGAATCTTATATTTGAGTTTGACACACCTGTCCCATCTTTGGTCTTCAGTAGTAGTTAGTACTTTGCATATATTATTTCTTTCAAACTTCTCAGCAACCCTGAGATTATTTGGTAATTATTTTTATTTTATACACAAGGAAACTCAGACCCACAGAAGTTAAATAACTTGCAGCCTGTAAGCATCAGAAGTAAAATTAGAACCCAGGGTCCTCCTGACCCAGTACTTTTCTACTAATGGACTGAGGGTAAAGAGTCTGATCAAGTTTCTAACCTATAAAATGATAGAGAGCCAGGCCTGGAGATGGAGGTCCTGTGTTCAAATCTGGCTTGATACTTCTTAGTTGTATAATCCTGGGAAAGTCACTTAACCTTAATTGCTGACTCCTTACTGCTCTTCTGCCTTGGGACTGATACTTAGAATTGATTCTAAGACAGAAAGTAGGGGTTTTAAAAAAAACAATTTACAATTAGACACCCTGTATATCATTTGAAGCACTTTGAGGGATAGGCATAGGAACTAGAATTATGATTGTATTAGTAAATAGGGAACTCCTAGGTGAGGAAACTCCCTTTACTAATGCATATTGGCACTTTATCTACAACTTACAGTTTTAGAGAGCTGTCTAAGAGCTCTGAGATGTTAATTGACTTGTCTAGAGTTGCACAGATTTGAATCCAGGCCTTTTTGGCTTTGGGACCAGTTTTCTAGCCATCACACCACACTGCCTATAGCCACAAAGTAAATGTGAATGGTATTATTCATAGTCAAGTAATGAGCTTTTCTCTTGATATTTTCAGAGGAAATTGCCTGAACAAGATATTGCCCAAGGATCTTATATCGCATTGCCCCTGACATTGCTTCTGTTGCTAGCAGGGTATAACCATGATAAGGTAGGAATTTTGTTAATACATCAAGAGTAGTTAAGTGTGATGGGCTCAAGATTTGGGTCAAGGAGAGCTTTCCTCCTGGGTAGCTGTGGAAATGTCAGCTAAAGAAGGCCCAGCCTGAGTAAGTAAAGATGTGAAAGTACCCAGTGGGCCTTCGGGATTCTAGAAGAAGGGAGGTGTGTGTGTATTTGTGGCTTATAAATGTGTGTTACTAAATGTCAATCTTGGATAAAAAATTTGGATTCGTTTTAGGTTTTTCATTTCCATCCTCTTCTGTTTCCTCTAGCTAATTCCTTTGTTGTTGCAATTGTCAAGCCGACTACAAGGAGTACGAGCTCTTGGTCAAACTGCCTCTGACATTGGTGCCCCAGAGGAGATAAAGAGACAGGCAAAGAAGCAGAAGACTCGTAGGACGTGAAGAGAAAGACATGTTACTTACGCTCGGACCCAGGCCAGGCTGGAGGCTGGGGTGGTTTGGAAGCAAGGCCCACTGCTGCACAGTGCATTAGATAAAATGATGGATTGCAGAAAATTTCAGATAAATTTCTGTTTGTTCCACATCCCCTCTCTCAGTGCAGCTGTACTTTCTCTTTCAATTCTCTTTGACCCCTTGCTGTTTTAAAATTAAGAGTTACCTTGAATGGACCCCCTCTCACTGCTGAGCACATATTTTGGAATTGAAGATAATTTATTTTTTGCCACGGAAATATTTTAAGCTCTGCTAGTGATGTGAGAATGTAACTCTTATCTTTGGCATTATTTTGCAAGAGGAATTCCAATCCAATAAACAAGATTCTCAGTTTCTTTAAGTGTGTGATATTTTGGTGAGTCATTTTTTTTCTTGTTTTATTTTACATTTGTGACCTATTTAAGAATTAGCCTCTATTCAGCCCCAGGAAGTTGTGTTGATTTCAAGAAAATAGTAAACCTAGACTTAAATATTGCATCTAGTCTCAAATATGATTTAGATTGTATTTTGTAGGATATGCACAGGAATTTCAAGTTCTGAATCACTTAACAGTATTATGACATTGGTCTTATGCTTACACAACCATGATAGAAAAACGAGGGCCTAGAAAAGTAGGTTAAATATAGTTTGTGAATCAGTGGCAAATGGGATAGAACTAAGGAGTTTTCTGTTTGTTAATAAGTCAGTCCACTTAGGTGGCTGTTGAATCACCAACTGTTGGCTAAATAGCGTCATGTGTTGCCCTCTTTTTACCTTAGAAGATTATAAGTTATATTGAAAATCTTGGGACAGATGCAATACATATCACATTTCTGAGAGTATTTTCTTACTATTATTTCAAACGGATGCCCAGAAACATCTCTTTTAAATGTTAATTGTGCTTTTTATTGACATAGTGTAAAGGTTAAGAGCTTGTGAAAGATGTAAGTAAATGTCAATGAATTCTCTGCAGTTCCTGAAATGACCATTGAGTGGCAGTGTTCAACTTTTGAATGGCCAAAAAAGTTTCTATTTTTTTTTAAAAAGTTCTTCTAAAAGCAGAGATGTGGCATTTTAGTTTGAGAGTTGAACAAAATCAGATGTAAAACTTTCTGCCTTGGGTTTTGCAGTCTCCATGTAGAAATCCTTTGGATTGTCAGATGCAAGACATGGAGATAATGATAATAGATGAATATTTCTCCTACTCTTAAAGGTTTACAAATACTTTCCTTGTAATAATGCTGTGAGGTTGGTCATACAAATATTATTATCCTTATATTTTGAATGAGGACATGAGATTCAGAGAAGCGATGACCTCAGTCACACAGCTAGCAAATATCAGAGCTGGGATTTATTCCCAGGTCTAATGAGTCTTAATATTTTTAGGAAATTACATTGATACAACTAGAAATCTTCTTGAAAATATCAGCACTTTTACATACTAACTTGTCAGAGCCAACTCATGCCTGTATGTGTTTAGGGGGCTTGCTAGTGGAGGTTAGGTTGGTAAGATTACATTGAATGTATAGAACTCATTCAGTGATAGTCTCTAGCTTTTAGGAAAAATTCTGAGATGATGTACATATTTTTTCCTGTCTTTTCCTCATCTCTCTGAATAATAGGGAACCATCATAAGTTCTTGAGTAATGTGATTTAACTTTTTTTTTCTTATAAAGCAAAAATGACATTGCTTTGTTGAGTGATAATTGCTTACATTTTTGAATCACTTTATGGTTTCAAAGTGCTTTCTTAACATTAGCTTATTTGGTCCTTATAACAGCTCTATGAGGAAAGTAGGGCAGGTATCTTTAATTTCATGTTTTTAATGAAGGGGTGTCATTAGAGGGTAAATGACTTCCCCAAGGTTACATGACTTGCAAATCAAAGTTTTCTCACCCCAGGTCTACTGTTTCTTTTTTCTCTCTTGTGAAGCATGGAAAGAGATTATTGTTGGAAGAGCTGTTTGCTAAGGGTTTCTCTTTATTTATTTTAAAAATTAATTTATTTAGTTAATTTAGAACATTATTCCTTGGTTACAATAATCACAATATTTCCCTCCCTCCCCTCCACCCATCCTTCCCATAACCAATGCACAATTTCATTGGGTCCTTGATCAGAACCCATTTCCATGCTGTTGATGTTTGCACCAGGATGTTCATTTAGAGTCTATATCCCCAACCATATCCCCTCAACCCATGTAATCAAGCTGTCATTTTTCTTCTGTGTTTCTACTCCCACAGTTTTTCCTCTGAATGTGGATAGTGGTTTTTCTCGTAGATTCCTCCAATTTGTTCAGGATCATTGCATTGACACTAATGGAGAAGTCCATTATGTTCGATTGTACCACAGTTTATGTGGTACAATCTATGTACAATGTTTTCCTGGTTCTGCTTCTTTCGCTCTGCATCACTTCCTGGAGGTTGTTCCAGTCTCCATGGAATTATTCCACTTTATTATTCCTTTGAGCACAATAGTATTCCATCACCAACATATACCACAATTTGTTCAGCCATTCCCCAATTGAAGGGCATCCCCTCATTTTCCAATTTTTGGCCACCACAAAGAGCGCAGCTATGAATATTTTTGTACATGTCTTTTTCCTTATTATCTCTTTGGGGTACAGACCCAGCAGTGCTATGGCTGGATCAAAGGGCAGATAGTCTTTTAGAGCCCTTTGGGTATAGTTCCAAATTGTCCTCCAGAATGGTTGGATCAATTCACAACTCCACCAGTAATGCATTAATGTCCTGACTTTGCAACATCTCCTCCAGCATTCATTACTTTTCTTTGCTGTCATGTTAGTCAATCGGCTAGGTGTGAGGTGATACCTCAGAGTTGTTTGATGTGCAGTTGTTTGATGTGAGACATTTAGAACACTTTTTCTTGTGCATATTAATAGTTTTGATTTCTTTAACTGAAAATTGCCTATTCATGTGCCTTGCCCATTTGTCAATTGGAGAATGGCTTGATTTTTTTGTACAGTTGGTTAAGGGTTTTTCTTTAGAAGCATGTTCTGGAATCTCTCACTTATAAATCCATTTTTATTTCTGTCTCCAAATTAATGATAGGTTCTGGACAATGTGACCTACTGGGTTTTTGGCCTTAGCATCCTTACGTGCAAATCGAGGGGAACACCATTTCCCCAGGGTTAGTCCTCATTATACCTTGAATAAAAACTATGTCTTACCTTCACTTTCAAAGCCCTCCACTACACTGCTACTGACTACCTGTCCTGGGCTTAATACCCTATTTGTAGTCTAGTTATGCCTATAATTTTTTCTTTCTAATTTACTGACTCCTGACCTTGCCTTGCTGTTAATACCTGGGACATTTGCTCTATACTGAAAATACCCTTCTTATATGTCTTCTAGGTGAAATAACCACATATCCAGTTCAAATGCAATTTTGTCCATGGAGATTTCCTTGATTGCTATATTTTATATTGTTTTTACTTTTGTCAATGCATATCTCATTCCATTGTACTAACTCATTAGTTTTTCCATAGCAAGAAGTGTCATTTTCATTTTTCTTTCCCCCTTAATACTTAGTTTAGAGGTTTACAGTTTGTGCTCAAGATTTGTTTGATTTGAATTTGGTTAATCATGCCATCTTTCCTTTATAGATTTGAAATAATTTTTCTGTTGTTTTCCCTGTTCAATTATTATGTGAATAATTACCTCCTACAAGTAGTTTTCTAGCTGTTTTGTTATGTCAACTTCTAAAAGGGATTTTGCCTTTAAAGTTGTTGTGCATAATAATGTAGTATAATAGTCTAAAATCATGCACTAGTAAATATTTTTGATAATTATGGTGATTCCTTATCTCATAGAACCAAAGAACTGATTGGAGGGAAAGTGGTACAAACAAAGCTCAGTTTTGAGGGGGGTTAGATTCACTTTCATGGAGACTAGCATATCCACCTTAGTAATCTTAGGTTATATTAAAAAATAATTTTATGAGGACCATTATTTTTTTTTCCTGCCGTACTTAAGGGACATTTTGAGTTGCCCCAAATTTTAATATATTTTTGAAGAAAAAAGTTGTATCCATTAAATGGACAAAATGGTAGTGGCTCTTAATTTTGGTAATTTTAATATTTAAAATAAGATTAATATGGCACATCTCCATTGTCTCCACAAAGATCATACTTATGGTGTCTGCATGTACTGTTCTTCCTCTTCTTGTCCCTTTGGATGGGGTAACTGGACAAAGTAAGGGCATCAATAGGTTCTGCCATTTAATTTTGCGGCTACCTTACTTTTAAATGAGAGAGTGGATGATTCAATGGCTATTGAGGGAGCAATTTTAGGCAAAATAGGGTCCTCCTCTTAGTACTTTCTGTTTCTTTAGGCTGTTACGGGTAGGGGTATTGCAAAATACTATCTTTTTAGAAATTCTCAACATGTGAAATCCCTAGATTATAATTTTTTTTTTTTAGTAAATCATTGGAAAGATACATAATAGACACTAAATTTTTTTTTGCTAAATACAAAATAATGATAATAATAATTTGTGAAAATGATGTTGCCTACAGTGTGTTATATACAATGAAAAGAATACTAGGTTGGAAATAATACTTGGATTCTGGAATTGACTTTGCAACCAATTGGCTCATGTAATATTGGGTAGGTCTTTTTAACCCTTATTGAGTTTATTTTCTTATCTTTCAAATGAGATTAGTACATATCAGTGATGGTGAACCTATGGTATGGGTGCCAAAGATGGCATGCAAAGCACTTTCTGTTGGCACATGCCCTCTCCTTTTGCCCCACCCCTCCTCTAATTTGTTACTAGAAAGGCAGAGGGACTCTGGCAGAGCTGCTCCTTTCCCCTCTCCACAATGCATGACATTTTTTCATATCAATCACCCCCCCCCCCCCCCCAGCATCCCAATGGGAGTGCTTTCTCCCTCCCCTGTGTGGGGCAAGGTAGGGGCAGGACATACCCAGCACTCAGATGGGGGGCAGAGCATGGTACAATGTCTCTAAAGGTTTGCTGTCACTGGTCTAGATGATTGATCTTTTAGGTTTCTAACAGCTCTGAAATCATATATATTCTCTTAGAGAGACAGATGCTTGGAGCTTTTTTTTTTTGAGTAAGTATTGACCTATCCAAATAACCCCACATTTGTCACTTTCCCCTAATTAGGATCTGGTCTGGGATGATGGAGCAGAATGAATTAGCTAAACTACATGGACATAGGAATTGTTTCTGTTGCTTCATTAACAGTATATAAAATCTCAGTTAGCCAAGTCGATAGAGGAAGGAGAGGGGGATAAGAAGTTCTATTCTCATCCTATTTCCTTTTCAAAATGAAGAGAAAGGAATAAATTTATATTATCTATTAGACTACTTAACAAAGAAAAGCCCAGAATTCACTCTCTGAGAGTGAAGTGGATCATTAATATTGAATGTTTATAATATACTTGTTAGAAATGAATCAATTTAATTTTTTTTACTTTATTCTTTAATATAACTTACACACAGCAGGGGTCAAGATTGATTCTCTTCATCTGTTTTCTGAGGTTTTAGATCCTATTGACTAGATGTGGAAAATACGATTTTCAGAGAAATGTATAACTTGGAGAGATTGTCATTTTTTTTTGCTCTTTAAAAATTTCTTTCCAAGTTTATAAAATAAGTCTCTTTGAGGTGTGGAATCATAGAATTGTAGAATTAGAAAAGGTCTAAGTAGTCACCTAATCTAACTCCCCACATTTTTAGATGAAGAAACAGCCCTTGAATCTAGAACTCTTTCATCTACACATATAAAGCCTTAGATTGCCAATAAGTTTTGGTAAAATTTAGGTAAACAATATGTACATAATTCTGATCAACAAGTATTTATTGAATGCCTCCTGTGTTTGCCAGACATTTATTTTATTAGGTATTAAGAATACAAATATAAAGAATGAAAGAATCCCTGCTGCCAAGAAGCTTGTATTCAAAATGAGACAACTATATATATGTCTATACAGAATAAATATAAGGAGCATTAGTACAAATAAATACAAAGAACTCCGGGAGGGCACCAATGGTTGGTAAGATTAGGAAAGCTTCATTGATATAGAAGTGATGCTTTAGCTACATCTTCAAGGACGACTGAGTGTGGTTTGTCTTTCATTTTTGAAGAGGAACAATGGCATCATGAGGATGATATCTATGACTAGAATTCTTTGATATGTGGTGGTAAGGAGTGAATGCATTCCAGGCATGGAGGATGGCCAGTACAAAGACATGGAGATAGGAATGGAGTAGTAGGAAAGTTCAAGAAGGATGACAACTAAACAGTTTCTAAATATTTGAAACATTTACTACTTTTATCTGTGAGATTTTAAAATTTCATGTGCCATAGTTATTCAAAAGGCTTTCTAATACAGATTTATAGGTTTTTAATTGATCTGCATCTTTTTCTTCAAGGAACAAAGGGAAGGTCAATTTAGATCATAGTTTATGTATATTTGTGTATCGTGATAAGTTCCATCGACTTTGGAAAGTTAGGTTGGGGCAGTATTATGAAGGGCTTTAAAAGCTGAACAAAAGACTTTATGTTTTATCCTAAAGAAAATAGAGAGCCACTGAAATTTGAGTTAGGAAATGAACATGATTAGATCTGTGCGTAAGGAGAATCATTTTTACTCAGAGACCAATCAGGAAGCTGTTGAAGTAATTTAGACAAGAGGTGATGAGAACCCTTAACTAAAGAGGTAGCTTTATATCACTTATACCAAAGAGATGTGAGTAAAGAGAAAAGGTGTGCTATAAGATATATTGTAGAGGGAGGGGGGAAAAAAACGCAATAAGACCTGGCCATTAAAAGGACATGAGGGATCACGGAAAATGAGAAATAGGGGATAATGGCGAGATTATAAACTTTGGAGACTGGGAAGGGGGTTATGCCTTTGACAAAGAGTGAAAGAGAAGTAGATTTGGGGGAGAGAGGCAAGTTCTGATTTGGTCATGTTGAGTTTGAGATGTCTCCAAATATCCAATTCGAAGTGCCTAATAGCAATTAGTGATATAGGTCTAACGCTCATGGTAAAAACAAGCTGGATATATAGATTTGTGAGTCATATGCAGAGATGATAACTAAATATCACTTGGAGAGCCATCTAGACAGAAGATTGTCCAGAATAGAGCCTTGGGGAACACCTACTATTAGGGGGCTTGATTTGAATGATGAGTGAAGCAGGGAAATTGAGAAGGAGCAGTCAGACAGGTAGGAGAACCAGAAAAGTAGTGCCCAAAACCCAGAGATGAAAGATTCTCCAGTAGGAGGGGCTGGTCAGCACTCAAATGTAGTAAAGAAGTCAAGAAGGGTGAAGAATAAGAAAAGGACCATTAGATTCAGCTATTGAAAGTTCATAGGTAACTTTGGAAGAGAGAATTTTAATTGATGAAGTTGGAAGCTGGTTTGCACAGGGTTGAGAAGTGAATGAGAGGAGAGGAAGTGGAAACAATGAATGCACCTCTGAAAGCTTTGTTCTCTGTAAGGTGAATTTGGGCGAATATTAGATTGTGGATGTATATATTGGGGACAAATAATCATCATAGCCTTCTCGGGGGTTATCAACAACTGATATTTTAAAATCTAATAATTCCTAATGGACAGATTAAGGATCTAGTTTACTTAACACCAGAAATTCTCCTGGGAGTTAAAGGGAAAGAAATCACAAAGGTTAAAAAAAAATTTTTTTTAGGTGAATTTTTTCATTTAAGAAAGTACCTTGGGAATTCTTGCAAATCGGAGACTCTTGAGGAATTAGGTCTGGGGCTTCTCGATCAGTCTAATTTTAAGACTTATGGCAGGGCTAGTTCTTAGAAAAATTGAATTGACACTTCTTTTCTTTCTAGAAGCATCCTTTTTCTTCCATTCAGCATCCCTAGCTCTATGCTAGGTGCTCTGTGATTCTCCCAAGTTGAACCTTCATTAAAAGATACAATAGGGGGCAGTTGGGTAGCTCAGTGGATTGAGGGCCAGGCCTAGAGATGGGAGGTCCTAGGTTCAAATCTGGCCTCAGACACTTCCCAGCTGTGTGACCTGGGCAAGTCACTTGACCCCCATTGTCTAGCCCTTACCACTCTTCTGCCTTGGAGCCAATACACAGTATTGATTCCAAGATGGAAGGTGAGGGTTTAAGAAAAAAAAGATACAATGAACTTCACCTACCCTAAAGTATGAATGAAACTAAAGTTTTCTTCCTTGGCTTCAGGGATTTGAAATCTGAATTAGGCAGTTTTGAACTGAAAGGGCTATAGATTAAAGAAAACATAAGTTAAAACCACTGGACAGCTTACAGTAGAGGAGGAGCGGTTGGGACAAGATTGAAGATTTACAGAGAAGGGAAAATTTAGCTTGAAGCTCTGCAACCCTTAAGAATCATATATAAGGGCCAGCTAGGTGACTCAGTAGATGGAGAGACAGGCCTGGAGTTTGGAGATCCCAAGTTCAAATCTGGATTTAAATGCTTCTTTGCTTTGTGAACCTGGGTAAGTCACTTATCCCCAATTGCCTAGCCCTTACCACTCTTGCTTTGGAATGGCATGATTCTAAGACAAAAAGGCAAGGGTAAAAAAAAAAAAGAATTGCTTATGTATCAGACCTTTCTCTTGGATATTTTGCAGGGCAAAAAAGTCTCTAGACCAGGGAATTTTAACTTTTTGTGCCATAGATTTCTTTGATAATCTAGTGAAACCTAGGTACCTCCCCCCCTTTTTTTAAATGCATAAAATAGCACTGCAAAGAAAACCAATTAAGTTGAATTGCAGTTACCAAAATATTTTAAGGAAGAGTTAATGGATCCCAGATTAAGAATCTCTGGTCTAGGTAAATGTATTATCAGCTAATGTTAATGTGATTTGAGCTTGAGTCAGAATCACTTAGGCTGTAGCAGAAATTAGACTTAGTTTCCTGGACCTAAGGCTTAACAAACATTAAAGTGGCAAAAGAGGTGATGAAATTTCTAGACTTCATGAAGAAATTATTTAACCTACTCTCATTTAGATGGGGAAATTTTGGGCAAGTGAAATGATTTACTCAAGATCAGATAAAATATAGAAGACTGTGGTTTAGGATTTCTAGACTTGTTTTCCAGTGTACTTTCTACTATGTCAAAATGCCCTTTATGACTCTGAATTTGCAAAATTTTTGTGTTTGTATCACTATTTTACATTTAAGAGGTGACCCTTATTAGCTAGAGTCCCCATCTCCCTCTATTGTATTACAGTTAAATTCTGTTAACTCTCTTAATGATGTTGTTAACATTTTGTTTTCCCTTTATGTGAATTTAAAAGTCATTGCATTTTCAACTGTTATTTTGTTATATTGAAGAAGAGGTGCATTTTTCCAGGTGAAATGCCTCTCTAGTTTTATAATGAAAACTAATAAATCCTTTTAGAAAAAGTCTCTTAATCCCAATCTTTAGGAGCTTATGCATAGACATGAACCAGGCATCATGGAGGTGGGTGTGTGAATAGAGGCTCCCTCACCAGGGACACTGTAGAAGGGATTCTAACACTGGATAAGAGGAAGTGGCTTCCAATTTTCTTCCATCTCAAGATTTTATATTTCTGTGACTTGTAAAAAGTTAGTTTTAGATTTTGATCTTTTATTATTTTGCTATTCTTTTCTGTCTCTTAAATTATAGCCTTGGTGAGGGAGTTGTAGAAAAATGACAGGCACTAGATAGAGCAAAGTTAGGTGCATCTCCTGAGATTCACTATTATTTATTTCCTGGAAAAGCATTAAGGTTTACATATTCCCTGGATGCTCTTGTACTTCAATGGATCTGTGGTCATAATAGTGAGTACTTCACTGAACAGTGCAGATTGCAACCCATCTACACCTTCTAATTGCATGGAGTTCTTTGCCATGTTTCTGCAAAGGTTCTCCTCAAAGGATCTGTCTCTAGATCGTTGAATGTTTCATGTGTACAGTCAGTATATCACTGACAAGTAATTAATCACAAGAGTGTTTCCATGTCTCTCAAAGGAGACAATGCCTTGCCCTGCAGTGATTTTCTGGCCTTTAAAACTAGAGACAGTGGTGCCGTAATGGAAAATTTTAGAAGAAAAAGACCTGAGTTCTAATTTTGGCTCATCCCTTTCTAGCTGTGACATGGGCAAACCATTTAACCTTTATGGACCTCAGTTTCTTCATTTGTAAAATGAGGCAGCTTATAGGATTGAAAAATTGCTAAGGCCCCATTTATCCCTATCTATGATCATGTGAGTTCATAAATATAAATGATGAAACCCAAATTAAAAATCCATTTCTGACTGTAGAATACAGTCTATGTTCTCTAGGCACAGTCATTTTCTCCACAGATATGAGGAGAAGGTCTTCAGTAAGGCTTTAATGTTTAATATTTTTCATCTGGCCATCCTGGTTAGTAATCAAGATGCTGCCTTATTGTTAAGGAGTCTGAAAAAAGAATCATTGCCTGGGGATGTATCTGCCAAGAGGATAGGGATGTTGATCTTTTCTTTCCTTACCCTATCTTCCCTTAGCTATCCTAATTGCTGATTTCCTGGGGTTCTGTTGAAGACTGAGACCCACTCAGTGCTGATGGGAGCAGGACAGATGACAAAGATAGGAGGATCGTAGGATTAGAGGTAAAAAGGTACCTCAGAGTCCAGGAAAAAACATTTTCCTATCCAGCAACTTTAGTTGGATTTCTTTTTTCTTTATTC
Organism: Monodelphis domestica; assembly: GCF_027887165.1. NCBI lineage: Eukaryota > Metazoa > Chordata > Mammalia > Didelphimorphia > Didelphidae > Monodelphis > Monodelphis domestica. The sequence goes on along the minus strand of NC_077233.1, from coordinate 236,026,595 downwards.
ATAGGAACCCATGTACTAAGAATAGAGGCTGAAGATTTTTCAGAACCTCATAGGTTCTTTTAGAATCTGAATGGTAGAGTTGGCAGAGACCTTAGGGATTAGATGGTCTAATCCGACCATCTCACTTTACAGCTGAGGGAACTGAGGTCGAGACTTTGCCCGAGGTCATGCATTAAAGGACAGAACTAGTAATAAAATCTAGACTTATTGACTCAATGCAGCCTTCTTTCTGCTGAGCCATGCTGGTTACATCCATCTGATTTCATGAAACACAAAAAATGACTAAAGAACATTAGGGATTTAATCTAATTTTTCTAGCATTTTATTGTTAACATTTTTTTCCTTTTCACTGCGCAGTCTCTTCTCTTTACTTTTCTTTCTGCCTCTTACATTCATATGCACTGGACCCCTCCTGGCAACAACTTCAAACATTTAAGTGAAGGCAACTGACACAGCTACTCTGTCAGAGTCTGTAGTCTTTACCTCCCTGTTGAATAAAGGTTATATTTGAGATTTTATAGTCCTTGGAAAAAGGTGTATAGTCATAGACTTCCTCTGGGAGGAATTCCATGTGGCCCTTTTGGGCCTTGATTCCTTCTCAGAAGAGACCTTGATCGCTATCACCAAGTTCTTGAAATAAAACATAAAATTGCATTTCTTGATCCTTGGGGAGATGGAAGGGTCTTTGGGCACCTAAAATCTAAACTGCTGGAACATAGCTGCCTTGTGCAAATTGGAAAGGCCTCAAGTTCAATCCTTGCAAAGGACCTTAGCTGACATCAGAGGAACAACCCCATGACGCTGGAGAGTCTTATCACCAGAAGGTTGGCCACTGGGTGGCTATGCATAGTAAGTCATGAATACAGGGCAGGGAAGTGGTGCAGTGGATACAGCTCTGAGTCTGTAGTCAGGAAAACAAATTCAAACCTAGCCTCAGGCACTCACTAGTGGTGCAACCCTGGGCAAGTCACTTAACCCTGTTTGCCTCATCTGCCAAATGAGCTGGAGAAGGAACTGGCAAACCACTCCAATATTTTCACCAAGAAAACCCCCACCAAGAATCAAATAGGAGTGAAAGACTGAAACACAAAACTCATGAATGCTGTCAAGGCAGCATGTAAAGATTCTTAACTACTTTGGGAGTTTGAAGGGGGAAGATGTCCCTGTGGAAGTGGGGCAAGAGAAGACTTCAACTAGCATGAACTGAATTTGGAGGATGAGTACGATTTAGACAAGGACATGGCCAATCTTAATACAGGCTTTGAAGGAGAGAGTACAAGTCTTACTCTCCTTTTGCAGACGAGGAAACTAAGGCCTGGAAGGCTGAGTACATTGCCCGTGCTCACAAGAATCTGAGGGGGATTCTGCACTCATCTACGCCCTCTAGGAGATACCTTCTCTTAGGAATTGGAGAGGAGGCGAAGCGTTGTCTTTCTATTTAGTCCTCATTGAGGACTGAAGTAATTAATTACTGTCATGGGAAAAGGGTCGAAATAGGAAAAGATTTAAGAGATGTGGAAGGCTGCTTTTAATGTGCAGATTAGGAACTCCAGGGAAAGGATTTTAGCAGACAGAAGGCAGAGGAGGAGCAGTTTGGAAGTGACAATGGCTAGAGTGGGTGACTTCCTGGAGGAGGTTGTTCTTCTTCCTGTCCAGAAGGGAGGAGGAAAGGCGGCTTTCTGAGCTCAGCTCCCTCAGCCTGACTGTGGAGGAGAAACGTCTCAATCATCTTTGGAGGTTCTCTGGGGAACATCTAGAAAAGGATCTGACCATACCTGCTGTGCTTTCCTGTCAGATGGCTTTGGGGTTTTACCTGAGGGGTCGCTTGAGAGCAATCCTAATGGGCTTTGGGGACAGCTTTTGAACTCAATCTCATGAACTACTGAGGGTCATAGATAGGCAGCTTAGTCAGTCTTTGGGGAACACCGAGATAGAAATAGGGAGCTGGTAAGTTAGCCAGAAGACCTGAAGGCTCCTTTGTGAGGGACTCAGAAGGTTGTGGGGGACTAGCTAGATCCCTTAGAGTTAGGGACCCCCTGTTCTGATCCTCTTTGTATCTCCTCATAATAAGAGATGCTGATTTTATACGTCAATTGTCTCCAAGGCGTTGGCACAACTGACCCAGTGAGAGAAACTAACTGGAGGTTAGAAGACCTGGAGATCCCGGCTGGGTATTCAGGGGGATCTCCAAGAGGAAGCTACTCTATCCACTCTGGCTCTCTCTCCCCTTACTCTTTTTTTATTGCCCAGACCCACGCTGAAATTAGCTACCTGCAGTCCAGTGTACTGTCCATGGAACATCAGTGTCTCTTACAGAGGGCCCTTCTGGAATGTGATGGCAGAGATAAGGGGAGTTTGAGTTGCTGCAACAAATGTCATCACCATGCCTGTCCCATCTCCATTGCTTCTATCTAGGACCATGTCTGCTTACATCCCCTACTGGAAGCCCTGGGCTCCCTTCATCCTGTCCAACTGGCAAACAAGTTTGAAATGTTGGGCTATGTCGAGGAGTGGGGGTTGTGTGTGGGAATAATGGGGCGTCATCTTGCTTGGCCAGCCACTGAGCCATATGCTTCATCCCTGCCATACTGTACCTTTCAACCACTCAGAACAAACTGAGTTTTACTGGCTTGGTGATGAGTAGTTGTAGCTAAAACATGTTGGAAGAGCCATCTGGCTTATGGAAATTTAGTTAGCCCTAAATATAATCAAATAATCATTGTCTCTCAGTGGTTGAGCTTTTCCCTCTAGGAGACTTCATAACCAGACTGCTCTGGAGGAGAGGTTGGAGAGACACATGAGTTACTGTGGGATATAAAGTGACCGGGAGGAGTGGAATTAGGCAATCAACTTTTGTAGATGATGTTTGGATATGGGTATTGAACTGTAGCCTACACTGTAGTCATGTTTTGGGGTCCAGAAAACTTCCAAGGGGGCTTAACATTGTATGGAGATGGACTAACAAAGAAAGGAGTTATAATGAAGGAAAATGAAAATACTGCCATAGTTTGTGTAGGCAAATTGAGATTTTGGAATGGAAGGTTATTTAGAAGTTTAAAAAAAGTTTGATTCAGATAACCAAAGCTTTCTTCAGGAAGATGACTATTCTCTCTCTTTATAACTTTTTTTTTTTAATTTCCAAGTTCTCTTCTTTCCTCTATCCCTCTCCCACCCATTGATAAGGCAAGAAATGCATATGAAATCATGCAAAAATATATTTCCTAATTAGCCATATTCCAAAAAAAGCAAGAAAAATAAAGAAAAAAAAATCAGTCTGCATTCTGAGTCCCTCAGTTTTTTTTTTTTAAATGAAGAGGTGGATAGCATCTCTCTTCATGAGCCCTTTGGACTTGTCATGAATCGATGTCACATATTGATCTGTTACTAAGTCTCACAGTTAATTATCTTTACAATATTACTGTTACTTTTAGGTTGTTCTATTGACTCTGCTTACTTTGTATCAATTCATATAAGTCTTCCCAGGCTTTTCTAAAACCATCTTCTTCAACATTTCTTATAGCACAATAGCTTTTAAGCACATTTATGGACCATAATTTGTTCAGACATTCAAAACTCCACCAACAGTCTATTAGTGTATCTATTTTCCCCTCATCCTCTCATTTCTGATAAATGTGAGGTGGTTTCTAAGAGTTATTTTAATGTGCATTTTAAAAATTATTAGCATTTTGAGCATTTTTTTCACATGACGATAAATAGTTTTTTTTATCCAAAAACTGCTTGCTCACATCTTTTGACCATTTGTCATTTGGGGAATGGTTCTTATTTTTATAAATTTGACTCAATTCCCTGAGAAATGAGAGCTTTATTAGAGAAATTTGCTATACATTTTTCTTCTACTTTCTTTTTTCTTTTTTTTTGTTGCATTGGTTTTGTTAGGACAAAACCTTTTTTATGTAATTTTTTTGGGTAATTTTTTGTAATTTTTTAATGTAAACCTATATTATGTAATCAAAGCTATCCATTCACTTCCTTTGAAACTTTCTATCTCTTGTTTGGCTCTTATGATCTTATGGCTAATTTCTCCCATGCTTCCCTAATTTCTTTCTTTCTAAGCTCTTACCTTCTGTCTTAGAATCAACATATAGTATGGATACCAAGCTAGGCAACTGGGGCTGAGTGATTTACCCAGAGTCACACAGCTAAGAAAGTATCTGAGGTCATATTTGTTTTTTGTTGTTTTAAAAAATCTTTCATTTAAAAATATTTTCCATGTTTACATGATTCATTTTCTTTCCCTCTCCTCTTACCTCCTCCTTCCCGGAGCTGAAAAGCAATTCCATGGGGTTGTACAAATGTTATCATAGACCAATTTTTTAAAGCCTAAACCCCAAATCACATATCCATATATACATATGATAAATGATGTCATATATTTTGCTTTTACATTTCTACTTCCATGGTTTTTTTTCTCATTGTGGATAGCATTCCTTCACATAAATCCTTCAGGAGTGTCCTGGCTTGTTGCATTACTACTAGTAGCAAAGTCCATTACATTAGATTGTTCCACAATGTTTTACTTTCTGGGTACAATGTTCTCTCAGTTCTGCTCATTTCACTCTGCATCAGTTCAATAAGGTTCTTCCAGTTCACATAGAAATCCTCCAGATCATCATGCCTTACTGCACAATAGTATTCCATCACCATCATAGATCACAATTTGTTCAGCCATTCCCCAATCGAGGGACAACCCTTCATTTTCCAGTTTTTTTTGCCACCACAAAGAGTGCAGCTATGAATATTTTTGTACAAGTATTTTTCCTTTTTATCTGTTTGGGGTACAAACCTAGTAGTGGTATTGCTAGATCAAAGGGGATTCATTCTTTTAAAGCTCTTTGCACATAATTCCAGATTGTCTTGGGCCATATTTGAACCTAGGACTTTCTATCTGTAAGCCTCACTTTCTATCCACAGAGTTACCTAGCTTCCCCACATCTTTGCCCCTACCACCTCTTGTTATTTACTCATGATATCACTCTTTATTTCTAAATCATTTACCCATGTTAAGCATATTTTGATATTGGTTGTGAGATGTTGGTTTATACCTAGTTTTGAGAGCCATTATTCTTTTTTTTGGGGGGGGGGAACTACCTTTTATTTTAGAATTCATACCAAGTAATAATCAAAACAATCTGGTTAAGAAACAGAGTAGTGTATTGATGGAAAAAGTTTAGTTAATGACCATAATAATCTAATGTTGAATAAATCGAAATATCCAAGCTATTGGAGAAAGAACTCTTGTTCTATTAGACAAAAACTGCTGGGAAAACTGGAAATTAATATGGCAAAAACTAGGCATAGAGTAACAACTGATACCATACACCAAGTAAAGCCAAAATGGATATTTCATCTCTAAAGGAGGATATCATAAACAAATTAGGGAAATATAGAAAATTTTATCTGTCAGACTAATGGATAAAGGAATAATTTATGACCAAACAAAATGAGTAAGATCAGTTACTTCTAGTTCTTGGATTTTAATATATAAAGACTCAATTTCTTCCCTAACTTTTTGGTCATCCTTCTCCTTCTGGTCTGATTGGCTTTGTAGGTCATCATTCACCTTCTCTGCCTCATTTTCAAGCTGGTCAATTCTGGCTTTCAAGACACTATTTTCTTGTTTTAGTTCATGTGCCTCGGTTTCCAGATGACTTACTTTGCTTTTTAAGTTCTTTTCCCAATTGTCTTCAGCCTTTCTTAATTGTTTTTTGAATTGTGTTTTGAGTTCTTCCAAAGCATGTGTCCAATTCACAGGAATGTCTGCATTTTTGCTTGGTGTTCCTTGATCCTCCTCTGTTTCATTTGCTCTTTGTTCATTACCTGGATAGAAGCTGTTGATTGTAATTTCTTTCTTCTTTTCCTGTTGTTTACTCATATTTCCTCCCATTATTGGCTGTATTCTTGCTTCTTGGTTTATTTGCTGGAACTGTGGGTTTGGGCTATTCTGTCCAGAAGGGGCTTCCTCTCAGCTCTGCTGATTGATTAGATTAATGAGCCCTGAGGTCTGCTGGCAGCAAAAGCTGAAGGTGGAGGTGAAAGTGTGGACACTGAAGAGAGCTGTGCTTCCTGCCTGTACCTCCAGGTTAAGGTATTCAGTAGTGATTGCAGCCTTCTCCTTGGCTTAGTCAGGGAGGCTCTCAGTGCAGTCCCTGTTGAATCGGGCAGGAGGGTCCCCCAGCTCTGTCCTGTTGTTAGATTTGGTCGAGAGCCATTATTCTTATGTAAATTACCCTATCTATGGGACTTAGCATTATTTAAAAAAAAATCTTGAGAAAGATTTGATGATGGTAGCCTTTTCTAAACTTCCCAGACAAGGAAATTTCAAGATGTTTTTGCATATCTAAAATAAATATGAACTGTTTTCACTTTAACCTATTTCCTCTTACCTTGGTTTTGGAGGTGTCAAAAGAAAACAGGTTAGCATTCCACTGATGAAGACTCTTCATTACCACTTTGCAAGGTCTCCAGATGAGTAGAATCATCACCATATATTTTCTTTGCCAGAAAGAACAAAGGAACTTAATAACAAAGAGTATCATTACTGTCTGAATAATAAGCCATATACCACCAGTGACAAACATACGGCTGGGACTTTAACGAAATCGAGATGACTCATTTTCCAAGCCAGACTTCCTCTCTTGTGCTAGAATTTGGATGTAGCACAAATCAAAAGAGCTCATGAACTCTGCTGACATTTGAAGGTTATTCCCAGCTGACAATCCCTGTGCCCTGTGTGAGCTGCTAGCAGATGGACAGAAAACATCAGGGAATGCTTGATCAGCCATGTGATATTCTTCAAGTAGCCCCCATAATGATGCAATGACCTTATGGATGGTCAGTCAGTAAGAAAACAAAACAACATGAAAAAAAAAAACCCAGAGCAGGCTACATAATTTGCTCCTACGCAGATGAGAATGGAATATCTGAATCATATCAAAGACATCAAATCCTCATGTTTCCCTTTGGTTCCTGGAGACTCCTTTGTTTACCCACAGTGCCAATAGCACCACAGAGATCATTATACTTTTGTGCTATGTAAAAGCTTGATGTAGGTTTTAATAAGTTTCTAATACCTCATGTTTACCCCCCCCCCCATCTTAACATGAAAGAATTAAGTTCACAACCATTATTCTATGGAATTCCATGATTAAAGGATAATAGTCTATCATTAATCTTTGGAGGATATTATGGAAGACAATTATCCTTACAAAACCAGTGTCCTTGTCAGGGAGTAAAATGGGAGGAATGGTTCAGTGCTCTGACCCAAGCTAGCATTTCTATACTTTTTTTTATGATATTCAGTGAGTTGGTCCATTGTTTTGATGATGGAGCAGTTGCTTAAGTTGGTCCCATACCAATGTATTCAATCTGTTACAAATGTCCCATCTGGTTGTTTTTCCATTCTTCAAGTGCCTTACTCTGGCAGAGGCTTTATCTCTTGTCTAAGGTCCTCTGGAAGTAACTTCTGCCTCAGACTGTCTGCCATCTGATTCCTATGTGAACTGGTTAGTTTTGAACTCTCTCCTAGAGATATGATTATTTTATATTTTACCTGATAGGTAGGATATCATGTTCAATTTGCAAATGGCAAGTAAGCTTCTCTACTTGATGAAGTTAAGGCTGATGCTCTAAACAATTCTTCCTCCAGTAATATTTTGCCTGCGATATGAAACTATACTTTTCAAAATCCTTCATAATATCTCATTTAATCTTCACAATATTTTTTGTGGGATAAAGATGGAGGGAGGTATTATTTTTCTCATTAGACAGATAAAGAAACTGAAGCCTAGCAAGGCTAATGACTAAATGGGCAACCAAGGAAACTCAGCTACTTAGTGATAGAAATCAACTACTCTAGTTTTTATTCTGCTATAGCATGGCACTTCCTCCCTATTCATGCCACTTTTCTTCTGGGGTTTTTGTGGGATTTTGTAAAGAATGTCACTCATGATCCAGGAAACCTCAAGATTTGGGCCTACACAGAACAGAAGAGGGCCAATCTTGGATTTCCCCCCATCTTTCATATTCTTTTGGCTTCTTTTATTCCCATTCAGAATTTCATCTGGGAAACCTCAGAATATAACTCACATCCAGGTCTCTACAAGTATGAATATATTTATATCTATATCTAAATCTATATCTCAAATACAGGACTACATTTATTTCACTTTACAGGAAATATAGAAAAGACAAGATTAATAGTAAACTATTAAATGTGGATACAATTATCTCTCTTCTCCAATCAATTCTACCCTTCTTTCGCTCTTTCCCAGCTCTATGAAATAGGGAATACAAAGACCATTCTGCAACTCATCCAATTAATTCTTAATTGGTGATACTTAAGGAGATGTCCTTACCTCTGTCCTCTCAGTAAGACTGTGCATAGATATATCCATATCTTTCTAGAAGAAGAAACAACAGAGCTTCTACTAAAGTAAAGCTCAGGAGGTGGAGCCAAGATTTCAGAGGAGCAGGAGTTATAGCAAAGTTTCCTCCTTCTACCACATCACGCAGATCTAGAAAATTTACTAGACTAAGTCTTGATAGAGAAATACAAGAAAAGAAGTTATAGTGAGATATTTTTCCAGACCACAACAACATAGGAAGAAAGATCTAAAGATTCTGTGGATAAAGTCTAACCAGGAAAAACCACTCAAACTATTCCTTCAATGGGAGAGTACCAGGGCAAGAAGATGTCCTAAATCCAGCCCAGAGGATCTTGATCTAAGGTGTAAGAACTGGTGCCAACAAGTGATTTTGTTGCTTACTACTCAATTCCAGGTCACAGATATTTGAATCAGAAAGCAAGTAGAAGTTAAAAAAAATCCATCAGTCACCTCCTGAAAGAAATTCAAATGAAAAGTCCCAGGAATATTATAACAAAAATTCAGAGTTTCCAAGTCAAAGAAAAGACAAAACTTTACATGGCTAATAAAGAACTAGCATTTATTAAGTGCCTGCTATGTTCCAGGCACTGTGCTAAGTGTTTCACAAATATTACTTGATTCTCACAACAACTTTGGAAGGAAAAGACTTTATTATTTCCATTTTATAGCTGAGGAAATTGAAGCAGGCAAAAATTGACTTCTTCAAAGTTACATAGCCAATAAGTATTTGAGGTAATATTTGAATTCAGGCCATATGATTCAAGGCCCACAACTCTATCTTTTGCATCATCTGCCTCTAGAAACCTAAAAAAAAATTCAAGTGCCAAGGAGCCATAGCCCAAAGGATGCAAGCTTTATTAGATACCACCTTATAGGAATGAAAAGCTCGGAATACTTTTTTCTAGAAGGTAAAAGATATAAGCTTACCACCAAGAATAACTTACTCAAAAAAACTGAGTATTATCCTATAGGGGAGAAAATACATTTTTAATGAAATAGAGAACTTCCAAGTATTCCTGATGAAAAGATTAGAGTTGGATATAAACCTTGAAATACAAACACAGGAATCAAGAAACACAAAAATAAACATGAACAAGTAGTTGTATGAGACTACACAAGGATACACTTTATATTTTGGTATGAGTTGATGATATATGTGTCACTTTAGAACTCTATAATTATCAAGGATCATTGAATTTAGTTAGATAGAGGGCCTGTAAGTGGTTCTGTTATATTTTGATTATCTTAAAAGAAGATGGAAATGAAAGGGAAGTAGAATATATTGGGAGGGGGAAATAACCTCACATAATTGAGATGTATCAGTATAAATCTATACAAACAAGGAGGAAGGGTTAGGGAGAATGGAAAAAAATTGAAACTTATTCCTATTTAAACTGGTCAAAGGAGGGAAGAATACACACAATTGGGTTCAGAAACATTTCATTCAAGAGGGAAATGGGGGAAAGAGGAGAAGGGAAAAGAGGAAATAAGATGGATGTAGTTAAGGGGGGGGATTGACCGAAATAAAACAAAAAGAATAATTAATTTCACAAAGGGACTTCAAAGAGAGTAAGTAAAAATTCATGATGAAAGAAGTTACCTGCCTTCCGATTAGAGAGATGGTGGTCTTAGAGACTTTATTCTTTGACTACAGCCAAAGTGGGAATTACTTTTTCTTAGCTATGATTGTAAGAGGGGTTTTTCTTTTCTTACTTTCTCAAGGAGGGGGAAGAAAGGGAAGATGGATTTTCATTGATTAAAAAATAAAATTCAATTTAAAAAAGAACTAGGAGGGAATAGCTTTGACCCATCCATACCTCTATCAGATATAATAGAGATCAAAGAAAGAGGAAAAGATTCTATCTGTACAAAAAATAATTATAGCAATTCTTTTTGTGGTGGAAAAGAAATGGAAACTGAGGAGAAGCCCACCAATTAAAGAATGATTGAATAAACTGATTTATTAATCTAAGGAATACTATTGTAATATAAGAAATGAGGAAAAAATCATTTTAAAGATGATGACAAGTGGCTAGAGGAGATCTGCCTCATCTTGGGGCTCATCTTGGGTTGAGGCGGAGGAGGAGGCAGGAATGAATGCATGGCCTGTTAGGACACAGGAGCACATGCCCCTCTCTCTGATCCTGGTCCAGGAGGTAGCTAAATGGCAGAAATGGAATAAAAAGTCTTTTGAAGACTTACACATACTGATGAAGAATGAAATCAGTGGAACTGGAGAAATTTGTATAGCTCTAAAAATAGCTCTGAAAACTGTAAAAGCTCTGATCATCCATGAGTCTAGAAAACCAGTGATGAAGCAGGCTATCTACCTCCTGACAAAGAGGTGATGGATTCATGGTACAGATTGAGACATTCATCTTTGAACACGACCATTTAAAAAAATTATTTTGCTTGACCATGTCTTTTTGTTAAAAGAATTTCCACCCCACCATGAGGTGAAAGTGTGTGTGTGTGGTGGGGAGGATAGGAAGGGAAAATAGATTCATGTTAAATTTTTAAAAAACCAATAAAAAAGCACAGCTCAACTTTTATCTACTACATGATATCTTTTTTTCTTATTCCCTACTACCACATCCCTAGTTATTAGCATTTTTCCCATCTGAAATTCATCTTATTTTACATATACTTTGTATTTTCACATGTGTGTACACATGCATATATACTATGTCACTTCAACAAAATATAAATTCCTTGAGGGGTAAATATTTGGTTTTGCACATAATGGACACTTAATGAATATTTGTTGAATTGAATTGGATCAGTCATTCATTCAGTGAGCTTCTTTTAAGTGACTACTATGTGCCAGGCTCTGTGCTAAGCACTGTAGATGAAAAAGAGGTAAAAGAGATACTTTGCCCTCAAAAAACTCACAATCTAACAAATCAAAGTCCCAAACAAAGGCTTATCACTGTATAGGTTCATTAGGCTACTCAGGGAATTCTCCTGCTCAGGCTTTATACACATGTGGATGAATTTTGTCTCATCTTCAGCCAGATGACTCTAGCATTAGGAGCATGGCTATTATGAAGCCAAAATCATTAGTTTGGTGCCTGTAGGGGCTCATCAGCTTGCCTTAGCTTGACTCACACTCATTATAATGACTGCCCTTTCTATAACTATGACACGTTTACCTGAAGACAAATCTACCACCACTATTAGGGAACAAACAAATGTCCTATAGTTCCATCTTACATGAACACAGCATATTCGTTAGCTTGGGAATGAAGTATAATACATTCATGAGTCAATCTTTTGAAAGAGTATTTCCCTCTGGAATATATTCTCATAGCTTTAGAGCTAGAAGGGACCTTAGAGATCACCTAGACTATGAAAAAAGAGGCCCCCAAAGACTAAATGACTTGTCCAAAGGCACACTGTGACAGAGTTGGAATTTAAATTGAAGTTCTGTGATTCTGAGTCCATTTACGCCATGCTACCTTCTCTATCACTTCTTTAGTACATTCCCTCAAAGAGAGTTGAAATGGCTTTACAAGTGTGTGGTTGGTTATTTAGCATGGTTTCCATAAAACCCTTTCTATTTGATTTCCTCCAAATAGATGCCTCTGGGTCTTAATCTTTTAACCATACATGATAAAAAAAAATTATGTGCTTAGTCCCACTCTGCGAGAGTAGTGATTGTGAGTATCCTTATTCTATTGCTACCTAGTGTCTTTTTCCATGATCTTTTTCTTGTTTTCTGCATGTGATGAGAAAGACAGAGATATAGGATATAGGATATAGGAGAGAGAGAGAGAGAGAGAGAGAGAGAGAGAGAGAGAGAGAGAGAGAGAGAGAGAGAGAGAGAGAGACAGAGACAGAGACAGAGACAAAGAGACAGACAGAGAGAGAGAGAGACAGAGACAGAGAGAGAGAGACAGAGACAGAGAGAGAGACAGAGAGAGAGAGAGACAGAGAGAGACAGAGACAGAGAGAGAGGAGAGAGAGACAGTGGGGAGAATCTTCCCTAGTAATAGCATTTTATGTACTTGATATTATTTTGGAGACTAAGTTCCCAGAGCTGTTGATTATTTATTGATATTTTAAGGTGGTTGACTAATTTCATTTAAATTACCACCTACTGCCAGGCACCATTAATTCTCATTGGCAGATACTGTGGGCTTTTGTTTTACCCTGATTGCCAACTGTGTAGATTCTACCTGATCCCATTGGCTCTTAGCTATTTGCTGTTACTGGTGATAATCCTTCTTAGCAACTCAGAAGTATAGTCCTTTTAATAACCCTTCGAAGTGTGATCTGATGATAGGCTTATTTATTAAGCCCATTTGGGCTTATATTTGGGCATTCAGGGGATAGCACAGGACTCTTACTGTGGAGAGAAGAAAGAATGGTCTAGGAGAACCTGCATAGAAAATCAGGGTAAATTTTTCAGCTCATCCTAAGAGGCTCCAAAGATGCCTTTTCATTAAGATGAAGAAGTTGAAGTTGTCTCGTATAAAGTATGTTTTGTTTCTTGGTGGGATTCCATGGCATTCCTCCCTGGTGGCATACTCCTTATCTCCTAAACATGAATAGGTCCCATTTGAGTTTCTTGAAGGGTAAAGGTAAGAACAATGAATTCATGCAGGGATCTGACTTCTCTGTGTTTTGCTAACTAGCTGTTTGACCTTGAACAAGTTAGCCTCCCTGTGTCGGTTTCCTTATCTTTTAAATAGAGATAATAACATTTATTTGCTTACCTCATAGGGTTGCTGTGAGATACTTTGATGGATTTAAGATCTATCTTATCAGTATGAGCACTCTTCCAATAATTCAGGCTTTAGCACATTTATGCATGTGCAACTTGTGTGATTCTTGACAATGCAATTTTGTAAATGATTCATAGAGGGGATGCACAGCATGTTAGAGTTAGTGTTTCCACTGTTAGGTCAGTGGTTTCCACCTTTTTTTTTTGTCCCATGACCCACTTTCAACAACAAAACAATGTTGTGAATTCCCAGGGTAAATAAGTTTACTACTTATAAAGTGGTTGTTTTTTTTTAAACCCTTACCTTCCATCTTGGAGTAAATACTGTGTATTGGCTCCAAGGCAGAGGCAATAGGGGTCAAGTGACTTGCCCAGGGTCACACCGTTGGGAAGGGTCTGAGGCCAAATTTGAACCTAGGACCTCCCCTCTCTAGGCCTGGCTCTCTATCCACTGAGCTACCCAGCTGCCCCCTACTTATAAAGTGTTTTACAATTATTTACTTCTTAAGATCCCATTAAAGAATTAGAATGAAAACTTGGATCATCATTGTGAATCCCTTTGGGATTTATGAACCCCTAAATGGGAACTATTGTTCTTTGTCTTAATATTTCATGGAATGAGGTCAAACCCTTTCTCCCACTACCTGATCAGCTTTCCTTCTCTAGAAGTCACACATAGCCTTAGTGGGCTTTTAATCTCATTTATCATTAATGGTGACATTCAAACAAGATTATGGTTTTCAGAGGTCTTTTGCGTCTACATAGTCTATAAGTTCTAAAAAAAATAATATGTATATAGTTTCAAATAAAAACATTATCATGAGTACTACTACTACTAATATTATTCTCTTTACTAGAAGACTTTTTCATTAGGTGACTTTTTGCTTTTTTTGACCATAGCAACACATAAACAAATATATTAAGTTTTTAAAAAGGATTGTGACCTTTGTATGTAGAAAGAGTACACGTATTGATGAAATTAGCTTTTTCTTTTTTTTAAAGTATTGCAGTATATGCAGGGTATCCCCAAAGTCTTAGTATAGTTTTAAGCTTTAATGCTTAAAATTTTAAACTTTAAAAGCCTTAAAATGGCACAGAGACTTTTGGAACACCCCGTATTATAAATTTATTTTTTCAGATTAGATACCCCTTTTTTCTTTTTTTGATAGATAAAATATTTATTTTATTGGTATCTTTTATTTACATCATTGAAATTTCCCTCATTTTTTGTTGTCCAATCCCTCTTAGAGATCTATCCCATTAAAACAAAAATAAGTTTTTAGAGACAAAAAATGAGGGGAAAATCATCAAAACATTAGAGAAGTCTGAAAATATGTATAATGTGCAATAATTGTGAACCTCCCTGTCCCTACAAAGTGATAGAGTTGAGGTGATAGAAACCCTTTTTTATTGCTCTATTTGACAAATTCTTCTTAGCTCTACACCTAGTTCTACACAAGGAAACCTTATTATGACAACTGAAGATGGAACTATCTATTCTAGAGTCTTGGCAGGGATTAAGAAGAGGAAGGGACCTATTTGATTTTTTATCTTCTTTAATGAATGAATGTACAATATGGGTTCTAATCACAAGTCTTCTACTTACTGTGTATCTTTGAACAGTAACTTCATTCTGGGTCTTAATTTCCTCACCTTCAAAATGGGAGGATTCAATGACACTATTTTAAAAGATCTTTCCAGTTATAAAATGGATCACCATCATGAGATTGATAAGTGGCAGGGCATTTTCCCCCCCTACACACCAAATTTCAAGAAAAGGAACTCTATACTGGATATGGGATAATTAAAGTTGACTCCACAAGGTAAGAAAACAAAAACACCATATAAAATATAAACATCAAGAAATAACATTAGACAATTATTGTATTTAGAGCTTCCATTCAACCTGAATTGTTTTTCAACCTACATTGGGTATGCAATTTGTGGCTGTCAGAGCCCCAATCAATCAAAACACCTTCCCTGTCCCCTTCCCCAATGGCAATAACTCATCCTGAATATCTCTCTCTATGCCCTATCCCACAAGAGATAGCAGATTAAAGAGTTTCTGTGCCTGAGGGAAATGGAGACGGTAAACTCATATGGAGTCAATCTTCCTTCATTGCATGTTTCCTCTGGGCTGTTCCCATATTTACCAACTTGAGGCTAAAAGATGTCCAGCCTTGGGGTGTAAGGAGACTGTGGTTCTGTGTAGTGAAAAGGGAAAGGTGAGGAAGATAACCAGAGACAAGAGATTTGATATACGAGAGAGAGGTTGAAAGATCAGATATCCAAGACAGAACACAAAAATAATATAATGGAAAAAATTTAATAGAAGAGAAACATAAGAAAGCAACTGCAAAACCCCCCAAACTCTTCATTTTATATAAATCAAAACAATTGCTGTAAAAGACAGGATATTCTGAGATAATTTAAGGATCATAGGTCTTCCTCAAGAATATAAACCAAGAAGTCTCAGTGCCTTATAACAGGAAATAATGTAAGAAATAAACCAGAACCTTTGCATAGAGACAATTAAGTCTTGATTAATTCAATCTACAGATTGTCTCCAGAGAAAACTTAAACATAAAACTTGCAAAGCATGTAGTGGTTATATATATATAATTCTACTATCAAAACAATACATTTTCAAGCATCCAGTAGAAAGGAGTTTTGTTATGAAGGAATATGAATTCAAATACTCAAGATTATTATACAATTATGAGAAGTCAAAGAAGAGAATATAATAGTATGTTAAAAATAAAAAATAACACAAACCATTGGTTCAACCTGCAACCTAAAATAACATTTGGGATGATATTTTTCAAGAGGAAAAAGGTTTTAAAATACCATTTAGTCCAATGTTCTCATCTTACAAATGAGGAAACTGAGTTTCAGAAATGTCAAATAATTTGTCCAAGGTGACACAGCTACTAAGTGGCAGAGCTAATATTTGAACAGGCAGGAAAAAAACAGTGATTAAAAAAATTATTTGGTCAATTTCAAACATTATTCCTTGGTTACAAAAATAATATTCTATTCCTTCCTCCCCTTACCCCATCCCTCCCATAGCCATTGCGCAATTCCACCGGGTATTACATTTGTTCTTGATCAAAACCCATTTCCATGTTGTTGATGTTTGCATTAGGATGTTCATTTAGAGTCAACATCCCCAGCCATATCCCTTCGACCCATGTAATCAAGCAGTTCTTTTTCTTTGGTGTTTTTACTCCCACAGTTTTTCCTCTGAATGTGGATAGTGTTTTTTTTTTTTCATAGATTCCTCCAAGTTGTTCAGGATCATGGCATTGCCACTAATGGAGAAGTCCATTACATTGGATTGTACCAGTGTATCAGTCTCTGTGTACAATGTTTTCCTGATTCTTCTCCTTTCACTCTGCATCACTTCCTGGATGTCATTCCAGTTCCCATGGAATTCCTCCACTTTATTATTCCTTTGAACACAATAGTATTCCATCATCAACAGATACCACAGTTTGTTCAGCCATTCCCCAATTGAAGGGCATCCCCTCATTTTCCAATTTTTTGCCACCACCAAGAGCGCAGCTATGAATATTCTTGTACAAGTCTTTTTCCTTATTATCTCTTTGGGGTACAAACCCAGCAGTGCTATGGCTGGATCAAAGGGCAGACAGTCTTTTAGCACCCTTTGGGCATAGTTTCAAATTGCCCTACAGAATGGTTGGATCAATTCATTACTCCACCAGCAATGCATTAATGTGGCGACTTTGCCACATCCCCTTCAACATTCATTACTTTTCATTGCTGTCATGTTAGCCAATCTGCTAGGTGTGAGGTGATACCTCAGAGTTGTTTGATTTGCATTTCTCTGATTTTAAGAGATTTAGAACACTTTTTATGTGCTTATTAATAGTTTTGATTTCTTTAACTGAAAATTGCCTAGTCATGTGCCTTGCCCATTTATCAATCAGAGAATGGCTTGATTTTTTGTACAATTGATTTAGCTCTTTATAAATTGGAGTAATTAGACCTTTGCCAGAGGTTTTTGTTATGAAGATTGTTTCCCAATTTGTTATTTCCCTTCTAATTTTGGTTACATTGATTTTGTTTGTACAAAAGCTTTTTAATTTGATGTAATCAAAATAGTTGATTTTATATTTTTTGATTCTTTCTAGCTCTTGCTTGGTTTTAAAATCTTTCCTTTCCCAAAGATCTAACAAGTATACTATTCTGTGTTCACCTAATTTGCTTATAGTTTCCTTCTTTATATTCAGTTCATTCACCCATTCTGAGTTTATCTTGGTGTAGGGTGTGAGATGTTGATCCAAGCCTAATCTCTCCCACGCTGTCTTCCAATTTTCCCAGAAGTTTTTAATAGAATAATAGATTTTTGTCCCCAAGGTTGGGATCTTTGGGCTTGTCATAGACTGTCTTACTGAGGTCACTTATCCCAAGTCTATTCTACTGATCCTCCTTTCTTAGCCAGTTCCAAATTGTTTTGATGACCACTGCTTTATAGTATAGTTTGACATCTGGTACTGCAAGGCCACCTTCCTTTGCATTTTCTTTTCCATTATTTCCCTGGATATCCTTGATCTTTTATTCTTCCAAATGAACTTTGTTGTGTTTTTTTCTAATACAGTAAAAAAGTTTTTTGGAAGTTTGATGGGTTTGGCACTAATTAAATGAATAAGTTTGGGTAGGATGGTCATTTTTATGTTAGCTCGTCCTACCCATGAGCAGTTAATGTGTTTCCAATTGCTCAGATCTAGTTTTAGTTGTGTGGAAAGTGTTTTGTAGTTGTGTTCATATAGTTCCTGTGTTTGTTTCAGCAGATAGAATCCTAAGTATTTTATATTGTCTAGAGTGATTTTATTTATTCATTTATTTATATATATATATTTTTAAACCCTTACCTTCCATCTTGGAGTCAATACTGTGTATTGGCCAGGGTCACACAGCTGGGAAGTGTCTGAGGTCAGATTTGAACCTAGGGCCTCCCGTCTCTAGGCCTGGCTCTCAATCCACTGAGCTACCCAGTTGCCCCCTCTAGGGTGATTTTAAATGGAATTTCTCTTTTTAATTCTTGCTGCTGAGATGTGTTGGAGATATATAGAGATGCTGATGACTTTTGTGGGTTTATTTTGTATCCTGCAACTTTGATAAAGTTGCTGATTATTTCCACTAGTTTTTTAGTGGATTCTCTAGGATTCTTTAAGTAGACCATCATATCATCCACAAAGAGTGATAGCTTGGTCTCTTCATTGCTAATTTTAATACCTTTAATTTCTTTTTCTTCTCTAATTGCTACTGTTAGTGTTTCCAATACAATGTTATGTAACAAAGGTAATAATGGACATCCTTGTTTCACTCCTGATCTTATTGGGAATGCATCTAGTTTATCCCCATTGCAGATGATGTTGGCTAATGGTTTTAGATAGATACTGTTTATGATTTTTAGGAAAGACCCTTCTATTCCTATACTTTCTAGTGTTTTCAATAGGAATGAGTGTTGTATTTTGTCAAAGGCTTTTTCTGCTTCTATTGAGATAATTATGTGATTTTTGTCAGTTTGCTTGTTAATATGGTCAATTATGTGAATGGTTTTCCTAATATTGAACCATCCTTGCATTCCTGGTATAAATCCCACCTCATCATAGTGAATAACCCTTGTGATGACTGGCTGGAGTCTTTTTGCTAGTATCCTATTTAAGATTTTTTCATCTATGTTGATTAAAGAGATTGGTTTTGGAATCAGTACCATTTTTGTGTCATAAAAGGAATTTGGTCGAACTCCCTCTTTGCTTATTATGTCACATAGTTTGTATAGTATTGGAATTAGCTGTTCTTTGAATGTTTGATAGAATTCACTTGTGAATCCATTAGGCCCTGGGGATTTTTTCTTAGGGAGTTCTTTAATGGCCTGTTCCATTTCTTTTTCTGATATGACATTATTTAAGAATTCTATTTCTTCTATTAATCTTGGCAATTTATATTTTTGTAAATATTCATCCATATCACCTAGACTGGCATATTTATTGCCATATAATTGGGCAATATAGTTTTTAATGATTGTTATAATTTCCTCTTCATTGGAGGTGAGCTCTCCCCTTTCATCTATTATACTGTTAATTTGGTTTTCTTCTTTCCTTTTTTTATTAGATTGACCAGTACTTTGTCTATTTTGTTTGTTTTTTCAAAATACCAGCTTCTGGTCTTATTTGTTTGTTCAATAGCTCTTTCGCTTTTGCTTTTATTAATTTCTCCCTTAATTTTTAGGCTCTCTAATTTAGTTTTATTCTGGGATTTTTAAATTTGTTTGCTTTCAAGTTTTTTGATTTGCATGTCCAATTCATTGACCTCTGCCCTCCCTAATTTGTTAATATATGAACTGAAGGATATAAATTTCCCCCTGAGTACTCCTTTGGCTGCATCCCATAGATTTTGAAAGGATATCTCATCATTGTCATTTTCTTCAATGAAATTATTAATTGTTTCTATGATTTGTTCTTTAACCGATTTTGGAGAATCATATTTTTAAATTACCAAGTATTTTTTGATTTGGCTCTCCATGTACCCTTACTGATCATTATTTTTATTGCCTTATGATCTGAAAAGGATGCCTTTATTATTTCTGTTTTTCTGCATTTGTTTGCCATGTTTTTGTGATGTTGTAGTACATGGTTAGTCTTTGTGAATGTACCATGTGCTCCTGAAAAGAAAGTGTGTTCCTTTTTGTCCCTATTTATTTTTCTCCATATGTCTATTAGCTCTAATTTTTCTAAGATTTTATTCACATCTTTTACCTCTTTATTATTTATTTTTTGATTTGATTCATCTAAATTTGATAGTGGTAGGTTCAGGTATCCCACTAGTATAGTTTTACTATCTATTTCCTCCTTTAATTCCACTAGTTTCTCCTTTAGAAATTTGGATGCTATACCATTTGGTACATACATGTTGATTACTGATATTTCCTCATTGTCTATACTCCCTTTCATTAGTATGTATTTACCTTCCCTGTCCCTTTTAATCAGATCTATTTTTACTTTGGTTTTGTCAGATATCATGATTGGGACTCTTGCCTTCTTTCTATCAGTTGAGGCCCAATACATCTTGCTCCAACCTTTAATTCTAACCTTGTGAGTATCTACCCGCCTCAGGTGTGTGGTAGGATTTTGGATTCTAATCCACTCTCCTCTTTTTTTTTGTGTTTTATGGGTGAGTTTATCCCATTCACATTCAAAGTTATGATTGTCACTTGTGAATTCCTTAGCATTTTGATAACCTCTCCTAGTTTGGTCCTTTCTTCTTTTGCTGTATCCGTTTAAACCAGTGGTTTACTTTTACTCAGTGCCCTAATCCCCTCACTTAATATGCTTCACTTTTTGGCCCCTCCCTTTTTGTTCCCTTCTTGTTTTTTTAGGGCCTGTTAAGTTCCCTCCTCCATCTCTTTCCCTCCCTTTTTGTATACCCTTCCCCCACCCCACTTAGTTTTCCCTTCTCCCTTACCCTGTTGGATAAGATAGAACTCAAGACCCAATGGATCTAGATGCTCTTCCCTCTCAGAATTGATTTCACTGAGAGTAAGGTTTAAGTATTACCTATTAACACTCTCTTCCTCTCCTTCTTATAAAAGTATTCTTCCCCTCCCCTTCCCATGTGTATCTTTGTGTGATAAAGATTATCCTATTTATTTTATTTCTTTAAGTATCTCTTGGTGCCATCTTCAATTCCCCCTCACCCTTTTTCTTTTTTTTTGCATATCATCTTTTAGCCCTTAATGCCCCAATCTCTTCCTGTGAGTTATTCTTCTATTTACTATAACAATGAAAACAATTTTGAGAGTTACAACTAACATTTCCCCCATATATTAATATATAATTTGATCTAATTGTAGCCCTTAAAGAAGAGAGTTTGAATAAAAAAAATATTTTCCCCCTTTTCTCTCTCTTTCTTATTTACCTTTTCATGTTTCTCTTGATCTTTGTGTTTGGATATCAAACTTTCCATGTAGTTCTGGTCCTTTTTTTTCTTACAAATACTTGGAAATCTTCTATTTTGTTGAATGCTCATATTTTCCCCTGGAAGTATGTAGTCAGTTTTGATGGATAGATGATTCTTGGTTGAAGACCCAGTTCTCATGCCTTTCTGAATATCGTGTTACAGGCCTTGTGGTCCTTTAGTGTAGAAGCTGCCAGGTCTTGTGTGATCCTGATTGGTGCTCCTTGGTATTTGAATTGTCTCTTTTTGGCTTCTTGTAGAATTTTCTCCTTATTTGAAAGCTCTGGAATTTGGCAATTACATTTCTGGGAGTTTTCTTTTGGGGATTTAGTGTAGAGGTTATTCTGTGAACTCTTTCAATGTCTATTTTGCCCCCTTGTTGAAGAACATCAGGGCAGTTTTCTTGGATGATTTCTTGTAGCATGATGTCAAGATTTCTGTTTATTTCTGGCTTTTCAAGTAGACCAATGATTCTCAAATTGTCTTGTCATAATCTGTTTTCTTGATCTGTCATCTTGTCAGTGAGATATTTTATGTTTTCTTCTATTTTGTCAGTCTTTTGACTTTGCTTTATTAATTATTCCTGTTTTGCAAGATCATTGGTTTCCAGTTGCCCAAATCTGGTCCTTAAGGCCAGGTTTTCTGTTATAATCTTTTGGTTTTCTGCTTTAATCTTTTGAATTTCCTTTCTGGTTTTGTCTATCCTACTTCCAGCTGTTTCTCCAATTGGGAGTTCTTGATCCTCAAACTATTATTTTCCCTTTGAACTATTTCCCACTTTTCCTGGCAGAAGGCTTCCATCTTTTGGATAAGCTCCAATTTAAATTCTTCAAGAGCTTGTGGACAATTTCCATTTTTATGGAAGTTTTTGGCTTTGTTTGAATTTCCTCCTATATTTCCTCTATAGCCTGCATTTTTCCTCTGTAAAAATTTTCAAGGGTCAACTCCTTTTTTTTTTTTGGTGGTGGATGGAGGTTGTGGCTCCTGGGCAATTTGCCATCACTGTGGAGGTTTTTCCTTCCTTTTTTTAGTCAGAGTTCTGAGTGAGATAGGCAGGCTCTCTGTGTATGGAGTCACGGAGCAAGGATTTTGCCTGAGGTAAGCTCTTGAATCTCTGCAGCTTCTGCTGTTCACTGCCCTTCTCTGTGCCTTCTTGCTGAGAGCGCCCACAGTCTGTGCTCCCCAGCCCACCAGGGTTTCAGGTGTAGCTGCTCTCAGAGGTAGGTCCTTGGTGGTTTTAGTTAGCTCCTAAGGACCTAGAGGTGCCCCTTACTCCAGAGGTGTCCTCGCTCACTCGATGATTCTGGTGCATGCTGGCTCTGACTCTGGCTCTGTAGGTGGGGTCGGGGAGGGTAGATCAGCTCATGTTTGGGTGGGAGCTTTTTCACCCCCTTATATTGTGGAAATGCCCAAATCCCATGTACCTTCAATGCACCCTACTGTAGAGTCCCTTTGTTCTTATGAATTTGTTTTTTTTTGGTCGTTTGAGGTAGTCTATATCAATGGGTGCTGAGGAGAGGAAGCATCTTGGGTCTAGACTGCTGCCATGCTTACCCAGAAGTCCTACAACTCCAAGAACAGTGATTTTTAAAATTTCTCAACATGATTAGGGGCAATATGTGAATAGGATAAAAGCAAAGAAGAGCAATTGGGATGGGGGAAGATAAAGAAAAAAGTGCAACACTAAATAACTTTTCCAATGGGAGGGAAGTTTGTGGTAAGAAGCAGGGCTTTATATAATAAATTTGGTCTGGTGGGATTTATACATTAAGATACCATCTTTTCTGATTTAGTTTTCCTGTGTCTCAAATTGTATCCTACACTAGAACAGGGAATATAAGAGTTCTGAAGGGTAGCCAGTATCTGAATTGTAGGGAGGAAATATCAAAACAAAAATAAAATAAACTAAATTTAGAAATTAGGATTATGATGAGAGTAGCGGTAGGACTGCTCATGACAAAGTAATTCCTATCGTTTAACACTTCTTTTATTCTGTATTGCCTCCTTCATGAATGAATATTTCTAAGAGACATAGTAGAAATAAAAGAAGATTAGGGTAAGATCTATGAAAATAATATGGAATTGGGATGGAGGTAGATAAGTTTAATACTCCAGAAGCTCTACCTTTATAACGTACATGATGGGAAATCAAGAAGGATATATATCATTAACTGGAGAATAAAATTCAGAGTAATATAGAAGAGAAAATAAATAAAGATAAAATCAAAGTAAGGGAAAATTTAGAAAAAGGCGCTTCAAAACAATATTCCTTAAAATGGTTAGGGCAAGGGGACTGAGGTTTTTGAATTAGATATTTAGCTGGATCAGGAAAGAAAAGGGTAAAGAGAAGGAGATAATCAGGTAAAAGGAAATATAAGCAAATAATTTAAATTTATTTTAGGAATTTTAGATATGATTAATCAATGAGAGGTCAGGGAAGTTAAACTAGCTTCAGAGTAATTAATATAAGCAAAACGTAATCCTGAAGACAAATTGCTGATTTAGAAGATGATGGTGATAAAAATCAACACAGAAGAAATGCATAGAGGAAGATACAAGATAAAAATCCCAATTTCATGTGTGACTGGATTAGATAATCCACTCTTACTGCATTGGAGTGGAAGAGTGGATAAGAAAACAAAACAAAAGATATATTACCTACAGGAAACATTTAAAAATGAAGATACATGAAGAATGAAAGTGAGAGGCTTGGGTAAAATTGACCATATATCAGCTAATTCCAAAAAAGGACTTGCAATCTTGCTATTAGACAAAATAAAAATGTAAATTCACAGTGCTAAAGAAGATAAGTAGGGAAGTTATATTGTCTTCAGAGATCCATAAAACAATCAAACAATACATTGAATTAATACTATGATTCACTTCCAACAAAATCCAACACCAAAGAAACCAGGAGTGAAAGTGAGGATGATTTCCCATAATAGATGTGTAAAGGATTAGTAGAATCCTAAAAGCCAGACAGGGTGAAGTCTTTATGCCAAGAAGTCCAGAACTATTTTCTTGTAGTAGTACCCCAGGGACACTTTGGAGACACTCTACTAATTGTCCTCCATTAACCCAATGACCACATTAAAAATAGGTCACATTACTTCTTCAAAGGTGAGTTATATTTGCCCAGGTTCCTTTTGTAACACTGTAGGACTGTCTTTCGGGTTAGGGCACTGTACCCAGGAAGAAGCTGGAGGTCCACAGTTGATGATGATGGCACCTTGGACAATGCCACTACAGATCATTACAAAGCATGTTCTTTCATATAATCCTCACAGATGAAGAAGTAGGCATCATGAGCAGAAGCACAATTTTACAAATGAGGAAATGGACTGTAAAAAATAGACTCGAATACAGGACTACAATCCCCATGAGCCTTTGCTCCACTTCCCCAGAATGCCTTGTAATCTCACCTGGGCCGAGATTGAGAAGATATTTAAGCAAAGGCTTTTGAAGGGCTCGGCCTTTTGGACTTCCGTTTGGAGCAGAGGCGTCTCTTCCATGA
The DNA here is from genome assembly GCF_027887165.1 of Monodelphis domestica. Classification (NCBI taxonomy): domain Eukaryota; kingdom Metazoa; phylum Chordata; class Mammalia; order Didelphimorphia; family Didelphidae; genus Monodelphis; species Monodelphis domestica. The sequence continues at coordinate 236,001,967 of NC_077233.1, read as the reverse complement.
TGTGAGGTTATTGTGTCTAGGCCTCTGGCCTAGGCACATGTTTCTTACTTGTATATTCTTAATCTTTAACCTTTAATAAACCTCTAAAAAATATAGTACTCCTTGCAGAGAGAAACTAATTTCTACCTGCCTCAGTCTCCCCATCTCCCCTAAATTTTAATCTTTACAGGACCAAGGCAGAGGGATTGAGTTAGTTAAGTTCGAATTATTTTCTTATTCACTCTTCCTTTTCAAAGGGGACCAAAGATATCACTGAGAGATGTCTTGACTTGTGCATGAACTGCATTTAAGTGAGGCAGAGTTGCACAAAGTCATTATTCTCTCTTCTGGAGTCACCAAAGTCCAGTGACAAGACCAAAGTCAGGATGACTGATGATGGCCCAGGATGCAGAAGACCTTGGCGTCTTCAATGCCTAACCAAGTTCTAAATGTTCCCGGCCTTTGGAACAAATTATTTTCATCTGCCCATTCTACCAGGGGAAGTCTTGGGGTAGACACCCCTCCAAGCCCTTGATGGGTTGGAGGTCTGTTGTATACCTTCAACCTGATTTGGCCCCTCTGCTTAGATGGTTTTACTGGAGTGTGGCTACTGTGCATGTTTCAGCTTCTTAGAATCACAGGTGAGAATTGGGTGAAAGGTGGACACCAAAGGTAGACAAAGAACCCTTAAAAAGGTTCAGCAAGTCCTCATGCTGCAGGTGGTAGTTCTCCCTGAGTGCCTCATATACCCTATGAGGTCACATGATAGAGCCAGCACTAGAACATAGGTCTTCTGGCTCCAAGTCCAACAGTTCTTCCAAAAGACCGTATGATGTTTGATTGCTATTAATAACGATGATTTCCTTATGGACTAGAAGGCTCTGGAGATGCCACATTGTGGAATAGATTTTAATATTCATATCAACCCTCCAAACTTTTGAAAGGATCCTGGAAAGAATCATTGATGGAAGGGAGGAGAAGAAAGAGCTTCACGTAAAGAAATTGAATATGGCTGCTTTAGCCTCAGAATATTCGTCTCCAGGCATTAATCTAATTTATTAGACCTCTGTGGTCTAAGAGGATTCAATAACTATTCACTGGGGATAAAGTCTCAGGGAGAAAGACCAAAAAGATCAGGAGACTTGGATTTTCTAGTTTTAAATTTGCTTTTAGGTAAACTAGCTGTGTGACTTTCATCAAGTTACTTAGACTCTCTGTGCTTTAGCATATTCATCTATAAAAATAAGAATAATAGTAAAAATTTATACAGCACTTTAAAATGTGCAAAATACTTTACATATGTATCTTATTTGATCCTTATAACAACCCTCTGAGATAGGTGCTGTTATTCCATTCATTTCAAATATAAGGAAATTGAAGTTAGATGACTTGCCCAAGATCACTCAGCTAGTAAGTATTTGAGACAGGATTAAAACCTTAGATCTTCCTGACCTCAAATCCAATACTCTATAGATACCTAGCTTCCATATTGACCTGTGTCCCTCTCAGAGCAAATGAGAAACTATGAGAAGATAATAGATTGGACAAGTAAGAGTTTTGAGGGAAAAATCATGGTTTCAAATATGCCCATTTTACTGGACAATTCCTATTTATTACAAAAGAGGGCTTTACTTGGAGAAGGGGAGTTCAGTGGGAAATCGTGGGGCAAAACAAAAGGGTGCCAAGGAAACATACAAATACACAGAAGAGAATTGAACGATGTTAAGAAAGAGTTATAGACAAGAAGATCAATGTTGGTAACTCCTTGTCAAAGTTTAAAAAATCTCAATAATCTGTATATGGCAGACTCATGATTTCAAGTGTATTTCTCTTTTTTTTCTATCATGCTTTTATATGGAAATGTTCATATTTGTTGAGAACTCTCAAGTTCTGAAGTATGTCTTTTTAAGTCTTGTGATTAAGTTCCAGATCTTCTCCTGTCTTGCTAGGTGATCTTGGGCAAATTATTTTACCTTCCTTGGTTTTGGTTTCCTCATCTCTCAAGTGAGAAAAATTCAAAGAGAATAATAGGATAAGATAGAACCAGAAGGCATTTCAGAGGCCATCTAGCCCATTCCCTTTATTTTTATAGATGAGTACACCAAGGGATGGGATTGAGTGACTTGCTTCAATTCAATTAACATTTATTAAGTGCCTACTATGTGCTAGGCACTGTGCAAATGCTGGGGAAAAAAAAAGGGCAAAAGACAGTCGATGACCTCAAGGAGCTTACAGTCTAATGAGGGAAACAACATATAAAGAAATATAAACAAACAAGTTATGTACAGGATGAATAGGAAACAAAGAAAGCAGCACAATTAAGAGGGTTTGGGGAAAGACTTTCTGCAGAAGGCTGGATTTTAGTTGGGATTTAAAGGAAGCCAGAGAGATCAGTAGTTGTAGGAGAAGAGGGAGAGCATTCTGGGAATGAGGAATAGTTATGAAAATGCCTGAAGCTGAGACATGCAGTGTCTTGTTCATGGAATAGCCAGGAGGTCAAGGTTACTGGATTGAAGAGTATATGGTGAGGAGTAGTATTGAAGAAGATTGGGAAGGTAGGAGGGGGCTGGTTGATGAAGGTCTTTGAATGCTAAACAGAACATTTTCTATTTGCTCCTGTAGGAAACAGGAAATCACTGGAGTTTAGTGAGCATAATGTCCTCCCGAGAAGTGACAAAAGTAGGATTTGATGTCAGATTCTCTGATTTTAGTCAGTGATCTTTTCTGGCTCCTATTCTGAAATCTAAGGTCCCTTCCAACTCTGAAGCACAATGGAAGTGCTTTAAAGGGGAAAAGCATTATTCAAAGGTAAGAGTTTGTTATTGGAAAAGTCCTGTTTTCCCTTAGGTTTGACGAGGATGAATGTGACTCATTTTGTAAATTTAAATTTGAAATTTAGCCACCTGAATGAGAACATGAATAAATGGCTGAATGTCAGATGGAAAATACCAATAACCTCATTTTAATTAAGAAAAATAGCTGCTGCTCTTTAAAAACTTTCCCTCCTAGTGCCTCTGTGGGCTTTGGGAACCCACTAAGGTGAGTCGCTACAGGCATGATAGATGCTGCAGAGTGCCCGTGCTAATATACTAAGTTGAAGAGCATTACTCTATGCATGATTTATTAATTTTATTGCCCTAGAGAGACTACAGCTTTGTCCCTCTCACCACTATTCATAGATATGTTTTACTTCGGTAACAAACTTACTAATTCTCTGTTATGTCCCTGAGAGTGTTCCTATTTTTGTCTTTTAAACTTTCTTCCTTACTTGTTCCATTTTTGCTATCAAGGACCAATCTCTATCAGGAGGAAAAAAACCAACAGAAGAAAAATGGAGAAGAGGAAGGAGTTACTCCAAAGAAAGGACAATAAGTTCCTTCACAAATTATTCCAGCTTGGTTTCTGAGCCTGGCGGTGGAGTCTAGTCTCTACTCTCTTTTGTGGTTGGATATAGGACCAAAGGACTGAGACCAGTGGTGACAGCTTTAATTCTGAGGTCTTCTTCAGAAATACCAGAGAATGCCTCTCTATTTTGACCTTCGTTGAAAAGAAAAATAGAGAAGAACCCACTGCAAAAGAGCATTGCACTGAAGAGTCCAGGACTGAAAGTCCAATTTATAACCTACTATGTACTATCTGTGGTCAACATCACTTCACTTTATTTTATTTTTGATTTTTTTGATTTCTTATATTTTATTGTATTTCCCACCTAATAAATGGAGAAAAAAAATCTCAAACTTTTTTTTTTTACATTTTGTAATCCAAATTCTCTTCCTTCTGTCCTCCAACTCCCTTTCCCTTCCCCAAGGTGGCAAGCAATCTGATACAGGTTCTACATGTGCTATCATGTAATAACTATTCTCATGTTTGTCATATTGTGAAAGAAGACATAAATCACCCATTTAGTGAAAAATGGTAGGCTTCGATATACATTTAGATTCCATCAGTTCCTTCTTTTTTTTTTAAACCTTTACCTTCTGTCAATATTGGCTCCAAGGCAGAAGAATGGTAAGGGCTAGGCAATGGGGGTCAAGTGACTTGCCCAGGGTCACACAGCTGGGAAGCGTCTGAGGCCAGATTTGAACCTAAGACCTCCCATCTCTAGGCCTGGCTCTCAATCCTGAGCTACCGAGCTGCCTCCACCATCATGATGTTCCTTCTATGGAGGTGCATAGCATTTTTCATCATGAGTTCTTTGGAGTTGTCTTGGGTCACTATTGTTGATAATAGTTAAGTCATTAAGCACTGATCCTCATACAATATTGTTGTTGCTATGCACAATGCTCTCCTGGTTCTGCTCACACCACTTTGCATCAGTTTACAGAAGTATTTCCAGGCTTTTCTGAAACCCTCCTATTCATCATTTCTTATGGCCCAATAACATTCCATTACAATTCCATGTCACAACTTGTTCAGCCATTCCCCAATTGATGGACATGCATTCAGATTTCAATTCTTTGCCACCACAAAGAGAGCTGCCCAAAACATTTTTTTTAAACAAACAGCCTTTTCCCCTTTCTTTGGGATATAGACCTAGTAAGTGCTTCACTTCAATAGTCTCAGTTTCCTCATCTTCAAAATGTTGGCGCTGAGATTACTTATTATCTAAGGTCTATTTTTGGCAAGAAATTCTAGGATTCTCTCCTCAACTGTGATTATAAGATTGCTTAGCAATAGTTAGACAAGTAGATGTTTTAGCCAATAGTCTCAGAGAATCATAGGTTATTGGAGAAAGCACCTTATTCCTATCTCTGTCACTGAGGAAAAACATTTGGGATCAGCCCCACAGTCCTTATCTTCAGCAAAATGTACCTACGTAGCTTGGTATAAGGGAAAGAGGAAACGAATGAGGAGAGGGTGATCTGGGTCCTAATCCTAAATGTGTCATTTACTGGATATCTGGCATCAGACCAATCACTTAACTTCTATATAGCAGTTTCAAAATGGATACAATAATACTTTCATTACTTACCTACTTCAGTGGATTTTTATGAGAATAAAATAAGGTAATGACTATGAAAATGCTTTGAATAGTGTAAAACAGTAAAGTAATACCAGCCTTAACTCAGCGAGCGTAATTGTCAGGACTAGGGCTTACTTGATTACCCATGAGTACTTCTAATTTCCAAACAACCCAAGGGGACAGCTTGGTATTCCTTACACGTAAAATAGGGATTAAAAATGGACACCAAGGAGGCAGCCATTGTTGATGAAGAGGATGAATTGTGAGCCTATGTAAATTTATCTCTCCTCCTGCCAAAACAGCCACAGTGAAATGTAACAGATTACACAAATAAACACAGCACTTAGGATATTTTCAAACTAGCTGTTCCTCAGTGCCTGATTAATGTTCTAGATGTTTCTTCACAGACCCCTTTCATATTTCATTCCGACAGTCAGGTAGAATGGGATGATAATGCATGCTAATCTCCCCGCTGAGGGAGTCTGGGAGGGCTTTCCTCTTTAGTCACTCATTAAAAGTTTATATGCACTTCTAAAGGAATTATGTACCACAGCATCTTGAGGGGGTGTCAGAAGGAGGGCTGGGAGAGGTACCTCGGGGCAAGTAATGGACCTACCTTTTCTTTTTCTTTTGTTGGGGATGGGGGCTTTATAGTATGAATCTGTCTTGAAAATATCAAAAACTGTAAAGAATGGATGGGATTCAGGGGCTTGGAGAACTGATCCATCCCTCGTCAATGAGCACTTAAACATTTTCTGGGGAAGGGAGTGGGAATATGAGCTGGCAAAAGCTTGACAATTTTACTGTTCTCAGGGTCTGCCAAGCCCCTCTGTTCTGCAGATCCAATCTGTTAGAAGCAGCATTCAGACAGGATGTAGAAATTTAGAAGGAAGCCTCCCAAATGGGAGGCTTGGATTCCCCAAAAGGAAGAAACCTGGAATCTGCTTTTTCTGTCCAAGAGAAATGATGGAATACTGAGAGTGTCCAGGTTAACATAATAGTGATGTCATCGAGGACATTAAAAAATAGAACCAGCCATGACAACCATCTAGGGAATAAGCTTCAGAAAAATTAAACTCCATTTTCCCCCCATTGCTATTAAGTCACTTTCTTTGGCTATGTAGACAATAGTCATATGTGCCTTTAGAAAGTTGTTGGCCTGATGTATAGACCAAGGCCTGAAGAAAATGGCAGTTTAGGTGGGGTTCAATTCAGAGACTATTTTGTTATTCTGATCAGTGGCTTCAGAAAAGTATTTATGACTGGCTGGGTGGTGCAGTGGATAGAGTCAACTCATTTTTTTGAGTTCAAATACTATCTCAGAAAAAGCTATGTGACCCATGGCAAGTCATTTCACCTTGTTTGCCTCAGTTAGCTTATCTGTAAAATGAGCTGAAGAAGGAAATGACAAACTACTCCAGTACCTCTGTCAAGGAAATTCCAAATGAGCCCATAAAGAGTCAAACAACACTAAAAACAACTGAAGAACAACATTAAGTCCAGCCTACTGGACTTAAAAAAAAAAGAATTTAGTTTTGGTTTGTTGCAGTTTGGGTTTTACAAATCAATATGATATGTTTTGGTGGAATTGGCTTCATGTCATTCAAGGAAAATATATCATGGGCTTTTGAACTTCCCATATATTAAGGTTCACAAAAAGCACGAAATAGATTGGGGGCTCCCTTATTGGAAGTTTTGCTTTCCCTGTTTCAATTAGAAATGATGGAGGTCTGCCTGGTGGTTTCAGTTACCCAGTCATCTCTTCTTTTTTCACTATCATTATTTTTTTTTTTGTGGGAGTGGGGTAAGAGACTACAGAGCCTGAATTGAGGGGCAGGAATGGGGAGAGAGAGCACAAATATGTGGGGTCAGCAGGTGTATGCTCACATCCATGGCGTTAGCCATCTGAGGTTGGTCTTGGAGAATATCTGGCAGATATTCAACTTTAGCATCAAATTCTATAGTGGAGGAAGAGGAAGAACTCAGTAAATCCCTTCAAATTAAATCAACATATACTTTAGTAGTTGATAACATCTGTACTTGTGAATGTAGGAAAGGAAAGAGAAGAATAGATTGGAAAGCACATAGAGACAGAGAAGTCTAAGTATACAGAAGCCTCACTTCCACATATAGGGGGAATAGCAGGGTAGGGAGGAAATAGTGCTGGGTTTGGAATCTGACTCCTGAGTTCGAATCCTGGCTCTGCCATTTACTGACTGAATGACCTTGAATAAGTAATAGCCTCTCTAGGTCTTGGTTCCTGTAGCTATAACCTTCTACATTACCTTGGTTAATATCACTTCACTTTAATAGACCTCAGTTTTCACAGGATGGACTAAGGTCCCTTTCTGGTCATAAATCTATTGACCTATTGCTATTGGCATGGGATTATAGGTTCCCCTTTGTACCCTCAAATTATAGAAGTGCTCCAGGTCAAACTGTAAGCTGGAAAATTCCTTTGCTTCCTTGAATTCTTGCTAACACTAACCCTAAACATCAAAGACTCATGTTAAGACTGGACATCAAAGGGAAAGACCCTTGAGAGAATTATTGCCCTTGGATTCTCCCCTAGGTTTTGAGTTTGACACAGAGATACACCTCCAGGCTATGCTTTGATACCATCAGATTTTATCTAAGACATCTTCTTATCCCCTAAACTATGAGGGTTACCCCCTATGTCTTCAGGACATAAGACACTACACTGACCCCAGTCAGGTGACTAACTCCCCCCACTTTTGCCTGAATTCATACTGTCTTCCAGTCATGTATCACCTGCTGTAAATAGAGTATAAAAAGCCCAGAACTGATCCCTTCAGGGAGGCAGCTTTTCAACTCTGCTTACCTCCCAGCCAAATTTAACACCAATTTCAAATGAATAAATTTCTCTTTATTTCTAAGCTAAGTTATGGAGTCTTGCACAAAGGGTACTTATCCTAAACCCCAGGGGTTCACCTCAAGTCCCCCACAACACTATGAATACTTTGAGGAAAGAGTCAGGTGGTGTTGGACATGGTGATCAGTAAATCACTATATAAAAATTAAGTCTTTCCTATTTTAATAGATATTAAATGGCTAGTTGCTAATGTAGGAGTCATTTCCAAATCAGTTCCCTGTGAATAGTCAGACCACCAGCTTCCTAGAATAAAGATAAAATACAATTTAAAAGGGAATGAGAATGAATATTTTAAATTGTTTTGCAAACCTTGAAGTGCTTTATAAATTATATTAAAATGTGATATACAATTGAGACAATGCCAACATGACCTACTTAGATAATATGCTTACAGCAACAAATGGTAAATGAATAAAAGACATTAACACAGATGGTTATTAGTTTGAAGGATGCTTGAACCCAAATGTTCAACCTCCACAAAAAAGGTCTTTTGGTTTAAAAGATCTTAGAAATTGCCAAAGCCAGAAAACACTTGATCTCTTGACCAAGGAGAGATATAATGGTAGTCAAGGACAACTCCTATTTAGAGCTTAAACTTTTTTGTAATTTCTTATGGAGGAGTATGGTGGAAGCTTGTGAGTATGATCACCTCATAAAATAGTAAAATAAGGGAAAGAAACAAACGTTTAAAAAGCTTGATGAGAGACTCAATCAATCAAAATCATCCTCAGGGCATTTAAGGGTGAAACTGGAAGGAGGGCAACTAATAAACAAATAATGGCAAAGATCTATACAATTTTTTAAATTAAGACTCTTTTCTCTTTAGAGTATAGTGACATTGTCATTTCTGATGTCCTGCATGAATAAATAAAAAACAAAGATGGGAAGAAGAGGTGGACAAGACCAATGTACACAAAAGATGGCAGAGAAGTAAAGGCAGAGAAATTGCCCAACTGAATTCATGATACAGACTTGCTAAATATCTTGTTCATGTTATTGTTAAGATGATTTCTATGTTGAGAGTGAGGTAGTTTGAAAGCATTTAATTTTTTATTTCATTTCTGGACCTGAAACACCTGAATAGACTGAATCAAGAGTAGTTTATCTAAATGATAGATGCTGATATTGTTTTTTTTAAATTTTTATTTGGTCATTTCCAAACATTATTCATTGGAAACAAAGATCATTTTCTTCCCCCCCCCCCACCTCTCCCATAGCCCACAAGCAATGCCACTGGGTATCACATATGTTCTTGATTCAAACCCATTTCCCTGTTGTTGGTATTTGCATTAGAGTGTTCATTTAGAGTCTCTCCTCAGTCATATCCCCTCCACCCCTGTAGTCAAGCAGTTGCTTTGATGCTGATATTGTTATGGGAGGGATGGGAAGATATCAATATTCCTTTAGAACCCTACTATTTTTAAGGAACAAAAAAGAGGGCAAAGAAAAACTCAGGAAAAGCATATAGCTTTATACATAATGTTTTGTTCCATTTAAAAGAGTCTAGAAAAGGGAGAGGAAAAAAAATAATAGGAAAAATGAGAAAGAAGAGATAGAAACTGTTTTTGTTAAGTGAGGCACATCAGAAGAAGAATAATATATAAACAGAGAGCTGAGTATGGAGGCAGTGAGTCTAAATTGGGCTAAGATAACTGGAACACAAACAATTAGTTTGATGTAGAAATACATTAAAGTCAATAGAGAAATAGAAAGGGATAGGGAAAAAAGTGGTAAAGGGGACTTGAGAAAAAGAGAAGATAATAGTCAAAATAAGACAAACCAGTTCCAGAAGACTGATTATAAAGATGGAGTATTTAAAAAGAAAGAAGAGTAAAACTCAGTGATCTGGATATGAACTGGATGAAAGAAGGAAGGGAAAAGGAGTAAAAACAGACAGCTCCAGTTATAGATTACTAATGTTGGTACCATTATATTCCCTTTCTAAATCTCTTTTTCTTTGAAGCAAGAAATTGGGGTGGGTGGAGAAAAAATTATAATTGGAAATTACGCCAGTGAAAACACACTAGTCATAACTGTAAGTATAAATGGGATTAATTTACCTATAAAACAAAAGAGTATGGCATGGTGGATTATCAAACAGCATCCAAACCATATGCTATTTACAATAAATACACTTGAAACACAACTCTCACAGGATTAAAATGAGAGATGGAGTAGGATCTATGATGCCTTAAATGTATAAAAAAATCAGGGGTGGCAATAGGCATGATTAGAAGAGATAAACTAGGGAACTATACTATGCTTACCAGTATCTGAATTAGATCTGAGAATATCTAGATGCTGGATTCAGTGAGAATGAACTCTATGACAACAATCTTTTACCAATCTTTTATTATTACCATATACAGATACAATACCAAGGAATATATCAAATTAAAGCTGAGCTGGCTGTGACTTCTGATACCTCCCTTTTTTCATCTAGCCTTTACAAGAGAGAAACCCCACTAAGAGAAATGACCTTTTTACTATGACTGCTTTTATCACCTTCAAATGCTGAGGGTGAGATCAGTTCTGGACTGCTCAGGTGATTGCCTAAATATTTAAGCAAACATTTGTCCTTCAGGTGTTTTAGTAATGTATGACTTTATTTAGGGTTTTCTCAGCTAAGATATTGAACTGATTTTCCATTTCCTTTTCCAGCTCACTTTACAGATGAAGAAACTGAGACCAATAGGATTAAATGATTTTACTAAGGGTCACACAGTTAGCAAGGGTCTTAGGTTGAATTTGAATTCAAGTCTTCTTGACTCTAGGCTCAGAGCTCTTTAATTGCACTACCTAGCTTCCCCCACGCAAGCACAAGACTACATATTTTGGTGCTATATGTCTTATTACTTCCTTTCCCATATTTGTGTTTATGACCTTATTTTCCTGCTTCCACAGAGCAAAATTTCTATTGCCTTACCATTCCTGGGCTACTTCTTTATTCAGTTTCTATTCACAGAACCAGGATTTATCCATCATATCAAAGCTTCACCAAAACCTATACCACTCACATCCCTTGGTTCTGACTATAAGCAGCCAGATATCACATGATCTCACCATTACTTCAGTCTGGTCCCAGCAATAGTACCAAGTTCACACCTTAAGAGGTGGAAACTGGAAAAAAGTTGTGATGACTGAAACTCCTGCAGTTCAAGGCTTGAAAGAGAAATTTCCCTATGGATCCCAATCAATCCATGAATCAGGATTCCATCTTTGCTATCCAAGGGAACCAGTGTCCTGAATCATCCAAGAATATTGTTCAAAGGCAATTGCTTTTTGTGTGTTTCCTGACTTGATTTCCCTGCTATGGTTAAGAAGCAATGTGTTTCATTGACTGGGGTTCAAATCCCTATTTGAAAGGTAAGTATTTGATCTAGCACCTGCTATTTCTTAATGCTCACATATTTGGGTTATGCTATGGATTTTTGCCTGGAGGTAAACCCTCATATTTGTGCTGAAATTAATCGACAGCTACCTGATTGGAGGCAGTTATGTTAACTAGGGCCTTGTCCAACTCAACTACCCCTACCCATAGATTATGCAATCTTCTAATCCTTTACAAGTCTTTAATGTTCCTTTAACTTCAAAAACTATTGAATTCAATGGAGGTATCTCATAGGAATGATAGTTCCTCTTGACCTATCTGTGATCCAGTCTAGGATGAGACTATATTACTTATGCTTGACAGAATTCCTACTTCTGTGTACATCTTTCTGGTCATGTGTCATTGTGACAACTGCAGAGGCAGAGGGGAGCTATGTTCACCTGAATTATGTGCTATATCCTTACTGCCTCCTTTTTTTATTAAGTAAACTTATTTTTATTAAATGTTGTATCATTCTTGACTGTTTTGTTGCATTCCAGTCTCTAGCCTGACCTACTGGACTGACCTGAGTTAGGCATCCTGATTAAGTAAAGATGCATTGTGATGTATATTGTTGGAGAAAATCCTCACAAAAGTGTTAGCACAGCATAGGGAGTGCAGGATTTGACATCAGAGAGAGCAGAGTTCAAATCCAACCTTAGGACACTTACTAGCTGAATGATCCTGGGTAAGTCCTTTAACTAGTCTCAGTTTCCTCATCTATCAAATGGTTATAACATTATGACCCACCTTGTTGGGTTGCAGAGAGGATACAGTGAGAAAACGTTTATAAAGATTTTTTGCAAATCCTCAATCACCATATAAATGTTAGCTATAATAATAATTTAATGACTATTATTGAAGCATTCTGGGTTTTGGTTTAACCATCAGCTTCAATCCAAGTCCCAGAATAGATATAGCTATCTCACAGTGAAAAGTTGAGGCCAACCAAGAGAAGCAAATGTAGTGATAATTTCCAGAGTTTGGTATTTTCCAAGTAAATCTTGTCAAGGATTGCAAGAGCCTGTCCTCCCTCCAAGTAGCTTGATAGAATGGACAGTTACACTCAGCTCAGCAAACTGATCTTTATTATTATTGTACTATGTGTTCAGTCAAATTCTGTGAGGAGCATAAAGGAAGAGGAGATGTGGCCTTGTCCTCAAGGAGAGCCCATTTATCTTGAATAGCCCTTGCTTTCTCAAACCTTCTAGTTTGTATCCCTTGATGTCATCCCAAAGCCAAGCCAAAATACTTCACAAACTGCTGTTCTCCCCAGATCTACGAGGTACAGAACTTCAACTCAGGGCAAAAAGATGATGCAAATGTTAGTTATTATTTTTGCATGCATGACTCAGAGACCTGAAAGCTAAAAGTGGAAAAAGATTTAGTGGCAATGGGGGCGAGGGTTGGGGAGGACTCTAACCCCATCCTTGCCTTTTGCCACCATCCAATAGAGAAGGGGATCTTTGTTTATTTGCCATATCCTTTTAGTAGCTGTGTATGCTGGTGGATTGGAAAGTATCTTTCTTCTTTCATCCCTTTTTGGGCTGCCTGACTGTCTATTTTAGGAAGAAAACCTGGCAAACGTCTTGTTGAACTCAGCTGGATGGATGCTCTTGTAGGATTCTTTAAATGTCTATATAGAGCATTTGTCACTTTAAATATCATTGGTTCATTTTTCTCTCATGTTATCTTCTTGGAATGCCATTGGCTTGATCTGGGGGTTTCCCCCTTTTTGATTCATTATAGCCCACTTCACTTAAGTGGCTTGAATGGTAGAACATATGCGTAGTGGCACTATGGAATATCTTGGGCATCCTGTGAGGGTCGTTTTGAGAAATAGGAATAATTATAATAATTATGCTTTATAGGCCCCAGATAGAGTGATCAGATCAAATTAATTATGGGTTGGATGGGCTTCTTGTTAACAAAGCATATTATCACCAACCATCAGAGCTTTTTAGCAGAAAAATGCTTTTCAAAAGCAAAGCAGCATCTTGGTACTACTCTTGGGTCTAACTGACTTTTACTGTCCATCACTCCTAATAAGCATTGTGATTAGGGCTACGGTAGGATGTGGTTTTATGTGAACTCAATACACTAGAATCCAGGTATACATGATTAGCAATAAAAAATAAAAGCAGAAAAATGCCCAAAATAAATGTTTTAAAATTATGTGCTCATCTGCATCATTTGCCCAAGCAGAGAAAAAGGTCTCCCAACAGTCTGTCCAATCATGCTCATTCTTGCTCCATTAGTGTGAGTCATGATATTGTTTTGCACCAAACACAGGTTCTCACATCAGTCTTTGCCTGGAGTTTTCACCTGTAACAAATGATGTCTCTGTCAAAGCAATGCTTCTCTTTGTTTCATTAATGCTACTTTGTTATTAACAACAGCCCCAAATTACGATCGGAGTGATGCTGGGAGCTCACTAAGGAGAAGAAAAGTCACAATGTGTCTAGGCATGTTTGTATGAGAAATACTTATTAAATAATGGGAATTTTCAGTTTATGTGAAGAGTCTTAGAACATTTCGATGGCCTGAAATGAGGCTCTACAGTACAAGTGAGACTTTAATGCAGCCTTCTTCCTCAGGGGGAAGACAATGGGATGGGAAGAGACTTCCCATCCAGAGGATGGACCTGGGAAACCATTCGTGTCCTATTCAGTTTGGGTTCTGAGGGGGCTTTGACTCCCCCAGCTTCCAGGCATCAAGGAATCCCCCCCCCCGCCCCCCCAAGCATCTACCTTCAACATTCACCTATAGGCTACAATAAGCTTAAAGCCAAGGTATTTGATGAAAATAGTATAGTGAGAGTGAATGAATAATGAAGTATTTATTAAGCATTCCCCATGTGCTAAGCCCTGGGCTACATATTGAGGATAGACACATGCATTTACATACACAAATATGTGTGTGTTTTCACACACTCAACACCAGCTAAGTGGTGCAGTGGATTAGAACACTGGACTGCAAGTCACTTAACTATGCCTCAGTGTCCTCATCTGTCAAAGGAGCTGGAGAAGGAAATGGCAAGCCAGTGCAGTATCTTTGCCAAGAAAACCCCAAATGGGGTTTTGGAAATGACTAAAATGAACGAACAATACCAATATATACACATAAACACATGCATACAAAACATACACACACACACACACATATGAAAACTCCCTGAAGGCAAGGACTATCTAATTTTGTTGTTCAGTCTTTTTAGTCATATTTTGTGATTCCCTATAGCAGGGCTGCTGAACCTTTTTCTAGTTCAAGTGCCCAGAGGACAAGTTCAAGCTGTCTGTGAGCCCCAGGATTACTGGAGAGAGTTAAGGGAGAAAGGGATTGCTTTGGGTGGCTGGACAGAGGGATGGGGCATGCAAAAAATGTCCTCAGGTACTGGGAAGAGGGCAACGGAGCAGTTCCCGGAGTGCCGACTCTGCACATGTGCCACTGCTGCACCAATGAGACCCTTTTATAGTATTTTTTTTTCTGGCTAAGATACTGGACTGGTTTGTCATTTCCCCCCCCCCCCCACAATGGATTAGGCAAATAGGGTTAAGTGACTTGTTCAGCTAATAAGTGTCTAAGGGTGGATCTGAACTCAGGTTTTTCTGACTCCAGGGTTCTCTCCACTGAGTCATCTAGCTACCAGATTCAGATATAGCTATGTATATATATATACATATATAGGTATAGATATAAATCTCTATAGCTATAGAGACCTAAATCCATATCTATATGGTTATATCTATATGTAATAACTCTGGTTATAAAACCCCCATAAGGCAGTCTCTGCCATTGTAATGAGGGATGATGTAAAGGGGAACTAGAAAGGGGGGAATAGAGTCAATGCTTAGCAGCCTATTTAGGGAGATTGAGAACCCTTGTTTCAGGCAAGATAAGGCAAAGCTCAGAGGAGGAGGAGGAAAGAGGATGAGGAAGATGATTGTAATAATAATAATAATAACTAACATTCATATTGTTTTTTTTCTTTTTTCATATAACATTTTAAGGTTGGCAACGCATTTAATAGTAAACAGCTATAAAATATTCCTCCCATAAACCTGTTTCCTCATCTGTAAAATGAGCTGGAGAAGGAAATGGCAAACCAGTCTAGTATCTCCCACAAATATACATAAATGGGAAGAATGAGCATATACATAATGTACATTAGTATTTTAGAAAGACCACATGGTTCATGAAACTCAAAACTTTGGTAATACATGAAATCTTTTTGTAATTCCTTAAGCAATTCGCCGTCCTCTTTTCCACAAGGGCTCTTCCAAACTTTTAAAAAATCTTTTCTCAGACCTCCTGTGTCTCCCCTCTTCTCCCACCCTCTCAGTCAACAATGTTGCCTCATTTAGGGTGTTCCCAAAGTCTTAGTGCAACTTTAAGCTATTAAAAATGCTTAAGATTACACTGACTCTTGAGAAAGCCTACTTCACTAAAAAATGGAGGTCTTCATGGAGATCTCCTATTCCTCATCTCACAGCACTCAGATGCCTTCTGCCTCTATCTCTTCCTTCATCCCTGTCTCATATGAAAAGATTGCCCTTCTCCTTGCCAAGGCAACCCCCATCTATATTGTATAAGTAGTCTCATCCCCATCTTCCCCACCAGGTTACTTCTATCATTCTCATTTTCTCACTTTTCTTCAATCTCTTCTGTCTGCTTTCTACTTTGCTTTTGCTTGATCTATCCATGACTATCCATCCCAGCTAACTATGATCCCATATCTCTCCTCTCTTTTAGGCTAAATTTGAAAAAAAAACATATAAAATAAGTGCCTCCACATTCTTTCTTCTCACCCTTTTTTCACACTCCGCAATCTGGCTTCTGATTTCATCATTTAACTCAAATTATTCTCTCCAAATTTACTAATAACCTTTTAATTGCCAAATCTAATGCCTATTTCTCAATCCTTATACTTCTCAATGTTTCTGCAGTTTTTGACATTTTTTATGTTTTATTTTACCAATTATATATGATAAATTTCTGCATAAGTTTTTACCAAGTTATATTATCTCAATTGTCTCCTTCCCTTCCTTCCCTCCTTCTTCTCAGAGCTGGCAACAATTGGATCTGGGTTATACACAAATTATCATGCAAAATATATTTCCACATGGTTCTTTTTTGTAAGAGAATAATCACATAAAAACCAAATCCTAAGATAAAATTCCAAATAGATTAAAGTGAAAAATCATATACTTTTATCTGTATTCTAGCAAAAGTTTTTTTTTTTCCTGGAGGTGGATAGCATTATTTGTCATAAGTCCCTCAAAATTGTCCTGGACCATTGTATTGCTGAGAATAATTGAGCCTATCATAGTTGATCATTCTGCAGTATTACAGTTATCGTATACAATGTTCTCTTGTTTCTGCTTATTTCACTCTGCTTCAGTTAGTGTAAGTCTTTCTAGCTCTTTCTGAAATCATCCTGTTCATCATTTCTTATAGCACAATAATATTCCATCACCATCATATACTATATTTTGTTTAATCATTCTGCAATTGATGGACATCCCTTTAATTTTCAATTCTTTGAAACCCTCAAAAAGAGCAGCTGTAAATATTCCTGTACAAGTAGATTCTTTTCCCTTTTTTAAAAATTTCTTTGGGATATTGAACCAGTAGTGGTATTACTAGATCAAAGGGTATACATTGTTTTATAACGCTTAGGGCATAGTTCCAAATTGTCTTCCAGAATGGTTGGATCACTTCACAAAAACTCCATCAACAATGCATTAGTGTTCTAATTTTGACACCCCCCCCAACACTTATCATTTTCCTTTACTGTCATATTGGCCAATCTGATAGGTGTGAAGTGGTACCTCAGTGTTTTCTTCTGCATTTCCCTAATTAAGAGTGGTTTAGAACATTTTTCTATTGATGAATGATCCCTTCATCTGAATATTGCTTGTTCATATCCTTTGAGCTTTCATCAGTTATGGACTAGCTTGTATCCTTATAAATTTAACTTAGTTCTTTCTATATATTTGAGAAATGAAACATTTATCAAAGAAATTTGTTCTAAATTTTCCCCCAGTTTGTTGTTTTCCTTCTAATATTGGTTACATTGGTTTTGTTCATACAACCTCCTTTTGATTTAATATAGTCAAAATCATTCATTTTACATCTTGTAATGTTTCCTATCTCTTGTTTGGTCATAAATTCTTCCCTTCTCCATAGATCTGACAGGAAAATTTTCTGTGTTCCCCCAATTTATTTTCATATTATCACCCTTTATGTCTAGATAATTTATCCATTTTGACCTTATCTTGGTATAGGATGTGAGATATTGGTCTATACCTAGTTTCTGCCATACCACTTTCCAATTTTCCCAGTTTTTAAAAAATAGTGAATTCTTAGACCAAAACTGGCATCTGTGGCTTTATCAAACACTAGATTGTCGAGGTCATTTACCCCATATCTATTCCATTGATCTACCCTTCCATTTCTCAGTCAGTGCCAGATTGTTTTGATGATTACTGCTTTATAGCACAGTGTGAGATCTGATACCGCTAGGCCACCATCCTTCACATTTCTTTTCATTATTTTCATCCACTCCCTTGATATTCTTGATCTTCTGTTCCTCAAGATGATTTTTGTTATTATTTTTTGTAGTTCTATAAAATAGTTTTTTTAGTAGTTTGATTGGTATGGTACCAAATAAATAAATTAATTTAGGTAGAATTGCCATTTTTAATATATTAGATTAACCTACCCATGAGTAATTAATGTTTTTCCAATTGTTTAGATCTAACATTATTTGTGTAAAAAGTTTTTTGTTATTGTGTTCATATAATTCCTTTGACTTGGCAAATATATTCCCAAATATTTAATATTGTCTAGAGTAATTTAAAATGGAATTTCTCTTCCTACCTCTTGCTTCTGGACTTTGTTGGTAGTATATAGAAATGTTGATGTTTTATGTGGGTATATATATATTTTTAAATATATTTTATTTGATCATTTCCAAGCATTATTCGTTAAAGACATAGATAATTTTCTTTTCCTCCCCCCCACCCCCCATAGCCGACGCGTAAATCCACTGGGCATTAGATGTTTTCTTGATTTGAACCCATTGCTTTGTTGATAATATTTGCATTAGAGTGTTCATTTAGAGTGTCTCCTCTGTCATGTCCCCTCAACCGCTGTATTCAGGCAGTTGCTTTTCCTTGGTGTTTCCACTCCCATAGTTTATCCTTTGCTTATGAATAGTGTTTTTTTCTCCTGGATCCCTGCAAGTTGTTCAGGGACATTACACCGCCATTAATGGAGACGTCCATTACGTTCGATTATACCACAGTGTATTAGTCTCTGTGTACAATGTTCTCCTGGTTCTGCTCCTCTCGCTCTGCATCACTTCCTGGAGGTTGTTCCAGTCTCCATGGAACTCCTCCACTTTATTATTCCTTTTAGCACAATAGTATTCCATCACCAACATATACCACAGTTTGTTCAGCCATTCCCCAATTGATGGGCATCCTATGTGGGTATATTTTGTATCCTGAAACTTTGCTAAAGTTATTATTTCAACTAGTGTTTCAGTTGATTCTCTGGGATTCTCTAAGAATACCATCATATCATGTGCGAAGAGTGATAGTTTCGTTTCCCAATAGCCTACTTTAAATCCTTCAATTTCTTTTTCTTCTCTTATTGCTAAAGCTAACATTTCTAGTACAATATTAAATAATATTGATGATAATAAGTATCCCTCCTTCACCCTTGATCTTATTGGGAAGGCTTTTAACTTATCCCCACTGCAGTTCAGATTTGCTGATGATTTTACGTATATAGTACTTAATATTTTAAGTAAAGGTCCATTTATTCCTAAGCTTTCTAGTATTTTTAATAGGAATGAATGCTATATTTTGTTGAAGGCTTTTTCTGCATCTATTGATATAATCATGCAATTTCTGTTAGTTTTGTTATTGATATGGTCAATTATGCTGATGGTTTTCCTAATATTGAACCATTCTTGCATTCCTGGTATAAATCCCACCTGGTCATAGTGAATAATTCTTGTGATATACTGCAGTAGTCTTTTTTGCTAGTGTTTTATTTAAGATTTTTGGTATTGATATTCTGTTTGGTATATAATTTTCTTTCTCTGTTTTTGGGCTTCCCAGCTTTTGACACTGTTGATCATCCTTTTCTCTGTTATTTTCTTCTCTCTGGGTTTTATGATATTACTTTCTCCTGGTTCTCCTCATACCTATCCAATCACTTGTTCTCTGTCTCCTTTGCTGTATCTTTAAACACGTCACATTGAAAACAGTACAAGTCCCCTAAGATTCTGTCCTGAGTCACATACTCTTTTCCCTCTATGATATTTCACTAGAGATCTCATTGACTACCTTGGTTTCAATGATCAGATCTAAGCAAATGATTCTCAGATATGCAATTTCACCCCAATTTCTCTCACAGTTTATAATTTAACATTTCCAGCTGCCTTTTAGATTCTTTGATCTATAAGTCTTGTTGATCTATTAACCTCAATATGTCAAAAAGTGAACTCTTCTTCCCTGCTCTCCCCCAAATTTCCCCTCTTCCTATTAATTTCTATTCTGTTTGGTATATAATTTCAAAGGTACCATTCTCTTCCCAGTTTCCCAGATTCACAATTTAGATGTTGCCCTTGGCTCCTCTTATTCTCCTCTCTGTTTCCCCAAATCCAGTTATTTTGGCATTCATAACATCCCTTGCATTTGGCCTCTTTTCTCTTTTGACACTGCCCTAGTGCAGGTCCTTGTCATCTCACATCTTCAGTAATTAGCCTTTCTGGATCTGTCAGTCCAATTCTGTCAGCTGATCTGTTGAAGATACTGTTTTTAAAATAGCAGAGAGTAAAGAGAAACCACCTTCCCATATTACCACACATTGGAGGACATGCAGGGAAACGTCAAGGAGAGATTCCCTTTCAAGAGTTGGATTCTTCCCCCAAAGCTGGCTCCACTTCTCTGCTGTCAGATGTGACTGCTTCTCTGCTGACACAGATGACTGACTACTTGATAAGTATGCAAAGCTGACTAGCTTAGTTTTTAAAGGTCACTAGCTGACACCCAATGGCTTCCTGTCTTATAATTTCATCAAACTGTTGGAGGAACTTCTTCATACATACAAATGGAGCAATAAAGTGTAAACACCTCTTTATGCTTTTTTTTAACAGTCTCAGAAGAGGCCACTCATTGTGTTAGCCATTCAAGGTCTCAGAAATCATTTGAAAAAGTTAGAAAAATAATGAACCCAACATATGAAAGGGTTTGACCTTTTACAAGGTGTCATTACTCCAAATCTGAAATGGGCAACATCTTAACAACCTGTCTCTGTTACCTTCACATTACACTTAGCAATTTCATCAGGGATCCTAGGGGGACCCCATTGATGAGGGATTTCCTGATCATCACCCTCTCACAACTCCATTAGATTTATAGGGACCTTAGAGCATCTGTCTTTAATATAAGCTTCTCTGAAATAAGACATGCCTCAAATCCCTGGGTTAGATGGCTTTATATTTCTATCCTACATCAATCATGAAGCTTCTGTTGAGTAATGTTTCTTAGGGAAGGGAAGACAGGAATTCACACAGAGAGCAACTGTGCATTTGTCCTATGGCCTATGGGAGAACTTGACCTTAAGGACTTGAACTTCTTTCTTCCTTCTTTCCTTTCCTTTCCTTTCCTTTCCTTTCCTTTCCTTTCCTTTCCTTTCCTTTCCTTTCCTTTCCTTTCCTTTCCTTTCCTTTCCTTTCCTTTCCTTTCCTTTCCTTTCCTTTCCTTTCTTACCTTTCCTTTCCTTTCCTTTCCTTTCTCTTTCCTTTCCTTTCCTTTCCTTTCCTTTCCTTTCCTTTCCTTTCCTTTCCTTTCCTTTCCTTTCCTTTCCTTTCCTTTCCTTTCCTTTCCTTTCCTTTCCTTCCTTGCTTCCTTCTTTTTCTTTTCTTCCTGATTTAATTTCTTCATTACAACTCTTACCTATCTATTCTAGTTATCTATTATCTATCTATCATCTATCTATTGTATAAATGGAGATTTCGAACCCTAGACTTCAATCCCCCGGAAGTCCTTGGTATTTTCCAGAATTCCCTATAATCTTTCCTGAGTCTCCATGTTGGTGAGATCACAATTGGTATTTAACTGGCACTAATGGCTCCCACACTCTCTCTGCCATTGCAATGATGTAGTAAGTTTAGTGGTAAATTAAGCATGGAGATTTTGAATGAGCTAATCAGCCATGGGCATGTGGTTTTATTTTGTATACTTGATTCCTAATAATCTTTAATAAACCTCATACAATATAATACTTTTATTATTAGAGATATAATTTAATTTTTACACTATCCATCAATCAATCTACCTATCTATCTATATACTATCATCTGGGTTTTGAATTAGTCATTTAACTTACCTTGAGCCTCAGTTTTTCTCCTTTTAAAATTTACTTACTTTGTAGTGGCAAATGACCTAATGCATGTGAGATGCATCTAAAAGTACAAAGGCATATTATAAAGTCAAGGTCTTAAACCAGTGAAAGCAATATATAACCTGCAAGGTAGAAATAGTCAGGACATTAAAGCTGGAAGGGGACTTGGATAACCTAAAGTCAATCTACTATCTTCTGATCCTATCATTTTGTACTTTTCCTGAGATGGTGAGATCAGCAGTAATCTGAGGACCTAGTTGTTCAGTCTGATATTTGCTTCACCTCTTTGGGATTTTTTGATCTGGCTTTTGGGGAGATTGTCTTTCTCTGATGGTCCCTTGAAGTGGTAATAGCTATGGGAAGTCCCAAATAGCTCCTCAGGCTTGGTCTTCCAATTCTGAGATGTTAGGACTAAAGTGTCATTAGTTTGAGAGGTAATTACCTGGAATATTTCCAAAGTGCCCTTTGGGTCCCCAGAGAATGAGGCAAGGCTGCCTATGATCGATTCCCTTGAATATGTCTGTGGTCTTGGAGTTTTCTCACTAGGCTAGGATTTACTGTAAGAAATAGCTAGGTGCCTGCTATATTTCAAGTCCTAAAACAGTCAGAGCCACTGAAAAAGAAAGTTTAAAGCTAAGCTTAAAAGAAAAAAAAATGTCCCCGGGGGGCTGCTGGTCTAGGCGACAAATGGTCTCAGAAAGCAGTTCTGGAGCCAAGGAGAGTGATGTCTGGCGGTTTCTGAACTGGAGTCAGCAATTGGAACCCTTGAGGTTGGGTTTGGGCACAGATGGTGGTGATATATTCAAGATCAATAGGGAAAGGAACAGCTCTGACATAAATCAGAGCTCTGATGCTGTCTGGGATGGACGTGTTTCTTAAAACGAGGGAGAAGAAGGATGGGCTGTGGAAAGACCTATGAGAGAGTCAGGAAAAAGACTGGAGGAACTCTGGCTGAAATAAGAATTTTTTTCATCACTATGGAAAAGAACTTCTTTTTTATATGAAATTCATACAATAACTGTTGCTGAAAAGTCATGTGGAAATTGAGTTTTCATAAATGGAATCTTTTTTCCCCAGTTGACTTTTATTCCAATTTATCTTTTTCTTTATAAATATGGTGACCCTCACCTGCCTAGAAAGCTTGCTTGTAATGCTTCAGGAATGCAATGACTGGAAGTTTATTGTATTTAAAAATTGGATTTACTTTTTCGCCAATCACATATAAAAAACAGTTTCCAACATTTTTCTTTTTTTCCCCAACATTTTTCAAAGAATACTGAATCTTAATTTCTTTCCTTCCCTCATTCCACCCCTTCAAATGCCCTTCCCATTTAGATGGTAAGCAATCTCATATAATTGCAATTGTGTAAAACATTTTTCCACATTAATTCTTTTGTGGAAGAAAACTTGAATAAAAAATTAAGAAAGAAAGGGAAGAAAGTTTTCTTTGTTCTGGATGAAGTTCTTTTACTCTGGAAGTAGATGGCTTTTTTTTTTTATCATGTGTCCTTTGAGATATACTTGGATCATTGTATTGCTGAGGATAGCTAAATTATTCATAGTTGTTCATCGTACAGTATTTCTACCATTGCATACTGTTCTTCGGGTTATGCTTATTTAATTCTGCTTCTATTCATGTAAATCTGTCCAGGTTTTTCTGAGTTTCTCCTACTTGTAATTTCTTATAGCACAATAGTATTCCATTATAATCATATAGGATAATGTAACCATTTCTCAATTGATAGTTATCTGCCCACTTTACAAATCCTTGCCTCCCCAAAAAGAGCTGCTTTAAATATTTTTGTACATATAGTTCTTCCTTCCTTCCTTCCTTCCTTCCTTCCTTCCTTCCTTCCTTCCTTCCTTCCTTCCTTCCTTCCTTCCTTCCTTCCTTCCTTCCTCCTTCCTTCCTTCCTTCCTTCCTTCCTTCCTTCCTTCCTTCCTTCCTTCCTTCCTTCTTTCTCTCTCTCTCTTTCTTTCTTTCTCTCTCTCTTTCTTTCTCTCTCTCTTTCTCTCTCTCTCTCTCTTTCTCTCTCTCTTTCTTTCTTTCTTTCTTTCTTTCTTTCTTTCTTTCTTTCTTCTTTCTTTCTTTCTTTCTTTCTT